>NW_005873398.1:0-14432 GCF_000147115.1 Myotis lucifugus
CCCTGCCCCTGACAAAGGAGCCTGCCTTCGTGGCCACGTTGCCTCTCCCCTAGAGGCCCGCCTCGGGCCCAGCAGGGAGCAGGGAGGTGGAGGCCCACAACTCGCACATGGACCCCAACCTGCCGCCCGGAGCCAGGAGGGCGCCCCTCAACGAGGATGTGATGAGTGCGGTGGGGCCGCACCCAGGCACCCACATAGGCGCACCCAGGACTGAGGTGCTGGGTCAGTAGCCCTGCTCCTGGGCGTGGCCACCCCCACATGCAGCCTGCACCCCTCTCCGTCTGCAAGCCGGGGGGATTCTCGCCCCAGGCCCTCGGGACGAATCTGCGGCGTAAGGACAAGTTCCGGCGGAGGCGCAGGCACAGGGAGGCAGCCCGCCCGGGCACTGAGCCCAGTTTCCCTTCATTCAAGTCCAGTCCCGAGCACCGACCATGGAGGGGCGAGCCCACCCAGGGGCCCGAGAGACGGCCCAGGCCGCCCCTGCCCGTGCGCTCCAGCTGCCCCTCCTGAGACGTCGGGCCAGGCCAAGGGGTGAGGAGAGAGGGCAGGGCTGGTAGGGGAGGGTCTTCTCCCGCGCCAGCCCCTCCCTGCAGGCCCGCCAACGCTGGGGCCCCCAGGGGGCTCTGACCTTCCCAGGAGCTGTGGCCCCTGTTCTCAGGGCAGCTGTGCCTGAGCCCCCATCCCACAGCCCAGAGCGGAGCCCCGGCCAGCGGGGTCGGGGAAACTGCGTCCCTGCAGGGTCATGAGGCCGCCCCGAGGAGGGGCGCACCCACAGGCCCGGGGAAAGCCCACCTGCCCTGGAAAACAGGCCCAACCTGCAGTGCCCTGACCACCTGTGTCCTTCCTCACCCGCTGTCTCTGACTGAGGGCTGGGACGGGGGAGGGGGCACCCGCCCGCACGCACGCAGGAGCCTCTCGCTGCCTGGGTGTCAGAGCCTCAGCAAACGGTTACCTAATGGCGAGGACAGCCTGTGGGAAGGAGCTGTGCTGAGGAGAGGGGGTGAGATTAATGAGATAATAGCGGGGCCAAGGGCCTGGGGACGCTCCTGCCCTCGCCCAGGGCCTGGTAATTCCTTTTCTCCAACAGCAGCCTCAGGTCTAAAGGCTTCTCCCTGCGTCCGGTGGGCCCACGCCGCCAGGAAATTTCATTAACGCTGGGAAATAGGAAAGGTATTAAGCGTGGATAATGAAGGCCAGGGAGGGAGCTGTGCCTTCAGACGGTCTTCTTTCTCGCCTCTGTAATAGGAGGCATGAACTTCCCCTTCAAATCCATTTCTAATCCATTTGAAATACTACAGCAAATTATCTTCCCTTCAGCCTGAAAGAGGCCAGCCAATTTACTCCGAATAGAAGTGACGATGCCCCAGGATTTATCGCCATAACCTTGACTACACCCCCCGGGGGCGGGGGGGCACGAAGGACGGGGGTGGGGGGGGGGGAGAAAAAACTTTTAGGGAAAATGGGCAGCAATGGGGGCAAGACACACCACAGAGGCAGGTTAAAAAGAAGAGCTGCCCACGTGTCCTCCGCGTGGGGAGCAGCGGGCAGTTCCCGGCCGCCCGCCCGCCCACCGTGAGCACATGGGTGGGGCCAGGCCGTGCCGGGAGCGGAGTGGGAGATACCAGGGCAGAGACCCAGAGGAAGGCACCAGGGTCCGGGCAGGACAGGAGGCTGCGTGGAGAAGCCAGGGACCAGGGCAGGGTGTGCAGGGCTCACCTCGGGCAGACCCGAGAGGGCCACTCCGCCAGGCCCCCCTGGACACCAGGCTCTGCTCCTTCAACCCTGAGGTCCCCAAGGCCTCTGGCGGCTCAGCACACCAGCCCCACCAGCAGCCTGGCGCCCTCCTCAGGGACTAGAGAGGGCGGGGCCTCCCCTGGGACAGGGTCACTCGGGGCCAGAGGCCCCGCCCAGACCAGAGGTGCTGCCTCGCCGCAGGGAGCCCCTGGGCACGAGAGTGTGGTGGCGGGTGGGCCGAGGCCCGGGCCGCAGGGGCGGTGGCTGGCAGGGGCTCAGCCTGGCTCCCAGGTGGAATTTGACCGCCGACCCCCTTGGCTGGGGCAGGGGCAGTGAGTGGCCAGGCCACCCAGGCGGGCTGGCTGGGGAGCAGAGAAAACAAGCGGGGAAGCAGTTTCAGGAAATGGAGCGCGGGGCCGCGGGGCTGCGAGGCGCAGGGAGTGCGGCGTCAGCAGAAGCGGAGGCGGCTCCGCACAGCAAATCCCAAGTAGGTCAGGCAGCGCCACCGTGACGGCTGCAGGCTTAGCACGCTTCCCACAGAAACGCTGACGCCCTCCGCCCTCCCCCTGCCTGCCTGGCAGAGAAGGGGCTCGAGCTCAGAGAGAGCCCACACCCATCCTCGACCCCCCTCAAGGCCAGCGCAGCTCAGGCCTCCCCTCACGAGCCCCCCACATGCCGGGTGGTCTGCAGGGCGGTGCTGACAGAGGTTCTGGGGGGAGACAGAGTCCCCCAGTGCGCAGGGCTGCAGCACGGGAGGTGAGGGGGCCACCCCCCTGCAGCCACTCCTCTGCAGCCGCCTGGCTCTCTGGGCCGCCTCCCACCCTTTCCCGCCACCTTGGGACAGAGGCAGGACCACTGCTGGGCATGGAGCCTGGGTAACATGGGGCTGTGTGACCTTGGGGGGCTGGCCCGCAGGTCACCTGGAGGCTCCCCCTGGTGCCGCTCCTTCCTGAGGGAGGCCCCCACCTCCCCAGGTAACAAGCAGAGGTGGCTCCGGCGCCCTGCCAGCCGCGCTGTGGCAACACGAACTGCGCTGCGTCCATCACACGCCGCGGCCCCATCACGAGGCTGGGCTACTTGATGTGCTCACATCTGCTCAATTGGTATTTCGATCAATGGATGCATTACAAGCTTTCCCTATAAGAGCCTAATAAACAACAAGATGGAAAGTAAAATTCTCCATAAAATGACACTTTAAACATCCATTCCAGCCAAAGCTATTGGTGTTTTGAACGTCAGCTGCAAAAAACAGGTATTATTGGGCCTTAATGACCCCGCGAGGGGGTGCAGAGTTCAGCTTGAGGGGCAGAGGGGCTGGGGCCCAGGGCTGGGGCGGGTCCTCGACCGAGTGTCCAGGGGTCACCCCCTCAGCCTGTGGCCCCTCCTCTGCTCCCTCGCCCCCAACTCTCTCCATCACCCCTCCTCTCCCTCTCTACCCTCTGTCTCTCTGTCCCCACCCCACCTGGCCCCGCACTGGCCATCCCCTGCCCTGATGTGAGCTCCTGAGGCAGCCCGCCACCTGGGCCCGAGCCCGCAGGACCCCTGGCAGGGCTCCGCGTGGGGACAAGCCATGGACGGAAGGCACAGGCCGATCCTGCCTGGGTTCCCTGGGAGACAGTCCCCATGGGGGTCCGTGCCAGAGGCCCACCCTGCCCGGCACCTGCCCTCCCACAGCAGCGCAGCCTGAGGAGGCCCCAAGGCCTCGTCCCCAATACCCTCCCTCCACGGCCCAGCCCGGAACCCGGACACTTCGTCAGGCCGGACCCACCTGCCACCCGCGGCCTGCACCCCCGTCCACGCAGCAGCCCCCTGCACCCTCCATCCCGATGCCTCGTGCGGGCTCTGAGCCTCACCAACAGGATGCGGAGACCGGCCCATAGACCGGAGCCCTGGCGGCCAAGGCCCCTGAGAAGCCGGCACCGTGGCGTCTGCAGCCGTCGCCTCGAGCTGCTCCGATAGGCCCCTCTCGCCTGCTGGGACCATCGCTGGGCCTTGTCCTCACCTCTGGTCAGCTGAGGTGCCACCCGGCCTGACCCACCGGGACAAGCCCCTAACCTGATGGGCTCCAGGTAAAGGGCCCCGCTGCCTGCACCCCATTTCTCCAGCTCCCTCTGGGTTGTGCCCCTCACCCTCTGCCCCCTGGCCGGGCTCCAGCCCCCCGCCACGGCCACCATCTGCTCTGCCCCTGCCCCCCCGCCTCCCTGGCGACCCCTAAGACAGTCACCCCGTGAGTGTCACGATGCAGCCCAGCTGAGGGACGCGAGGGCAGTCCGAGCCAGGGGTGCACGAGCTTCCATCTTACACACGTCCCCAAATACATTCCCAGTAGATCAACGTTTTAAATGTAAAACTTGGAAGGAAATGTCACTGAACTCACATAATCGAGCAGGGGCCTCTGCTCTAAGCAGATCAATATCCTGCCTTAAGAGGATGGCAGATTGAACTCCACAGGAAAGTGAAAACCCTGTTAAAAATTCTCAAACAAAACTGAAGGCAAAACTGAAGATGAAGAAAAAGAAGAGTCTGATGAAAGGGTGACACGCCGGCCATCTGACACGCCAGGAACACGCCAGGAACACGCGGAGGCACACGAACAGGACGCACCTGACAAGGACTCCGAGGGAACAGCCTGGCCTGGCGAGCGCGGCCGAGCTGCCCAGAGGCTCCTGGCTGGTGGCCACACTGAGGGGCCAGAGAGATGCAAACGGCCTGCAGGAGGCACTGCCCGGCTGGGCTCCCGGCAGCAGAGCAGCGGCCTGTCCTGGAGGGGTGGTCTCCCCGGAGGAAACCCCAGAAATGAGTGATTTCAACAGCCTGATCGGGACCTGCGTGGTGGTCCAGTTGTGTCTACCTAACAGACGGCCAACGCTCCTCCACGAAGTCGCCCAGGCTGCAGACAGAGGGCCCGGCCACCTGGGGGCAGGCTGAGGGGGTGCACGCTGGGGGTGCCAGGCGTCCAATTCCTCAGGGAGCCCTCCAGGCCAAGCAGAGCCACCCGCCCACACCCCCCTCGGGCGGGGCAGGCTTGGGACGGGGTGGGCGGGGCCTCCGGCCGGAGGGTAGGAGGGGCTGGAAGAGCGCCCCGCCCTCGCCCCGCCCCCAGAGGAGCCGCGGGCAGAGGGGACGGCCGGCCATCCTTTAGGCCCGGCGGTGCTTTATGGCCTTTTTAATTCGGCTCCGGCTGCTATTAATGCGGGTAACGCTGAGATTATATCTATTTTCTGGCGTCAGGCTGTGATTTACTCGCGCCGTCTTTCCGGTGGAGGCCCCCGCGCTGCTAAATCAAGCGCCTGCCAATTAAGTGCTGACTGGGGAGTGGACGCGGCCCACAGACATCGCCGCAAATTACCCCGCTCGGCGGGCGGGCGGGCGGGCGCGGGTGGCAGCGGGCCTTGCTGACTTCAGGAAAGTCAGGAGCATAAACCCTGCACCTGCCGCTGGCTCGGCTGCCCCGCCAGGCGCAGCAGGAGCCGGGCCGGTCCCACTGGCCGAGGGCTGCCCGCCCGCTGAGGGTGGCCGGAGGAAGGGCAGGCAGGGGTCACCTGGCCTGGCCCACAGGGGCTATCTGCAGCTGCAGTGGCCCCCACCCTCAGACACCCCTAGATTCCTGAACCACCCCCACCACCTGCACATGAAGCGGCTGCACAGCCCCTCAGCCCTGATCCTGGGGGACCCACATGGAGAGGGAGGCTCCGAAGGACACAGCCACACAGCAGGGTGAGGGGCAGGTACAGAAAGAAGGGGGAGTGGGGCGGGAGGGGAGGGGAGGCACCAGAGCCACGCAGGGGACGGACACCGCCCAGGCCAGTGCCTCCTGGGGCCTCCCAGCCAGAGAACCCTTGCGTGACACTGGGACATGGGCCTCGGGACGAGGCAGTGGCCAGGCCGCCTGAGGCTGCCAGGGCCGGAGAGAGCCCTTGCTGTTGGAGCCCCCGGGCCATGGTCCCCAGGCCCCTGGGCAACGCCCCCCCTCCCCCCCCCGCCCCCCTGAGCACGTGGGGGGAGGAGTTTGGGGCAGATGAGGCTGGAGCTGACATGGACGTCCAGCAGGACACAGACGCGGGGACGCTGCTCTACCGCCTCAGGACCAGGAGAGGAGCAGACGGTGTTGGACTGCGTGAGGCGACTGGACAACGGGGTGGTGAGGACACTGTTTCTCTGCCCGTCGGGCAGTGTTCTCAGTGTCATCTGCTTGTCATTCCCAGGGTCACCGGGGCACCCACGGGGCCACACGAGGCCCTCAGTGCTGGCACGGTGTGGCCAGGGCCCGGGCGCAGCCGAGGGCAACCCTTGCGCGTCCCATGGGGACAACCTGAAGGGACCTCTGAGGCTCCTATGGTCAGAGCCAAGCTGCTCCGGGCAAACCACAGGGACCACCTTCTTGTCCCAGGAAACACCCACCGGCCCACCTGCCGGCCCCAGGCTGGTCCCCTCCCTCCCCTCGCAGACCGCAGGGGGGTGCAGGGTTGAGGCCCCCATCTCCCCCATCCCCCCCATCCCCCTGCGAGGAGCACGGGCAGGTGACAGCAGAGAGGCTGCCGCCTCCGACAGAGAAGTAAGTAAATACCGGCGCTTTGAACCGGCTTCCAAATTAAGAGTTGCATCCGCTGTCAGGCCCGCGGGCAGCCCGCACCTCCCGTGCAGGATGGTGGCGCGGCCGTCCATTAGGATGATGGAGGCAGAGGCTGCCGCGCGCCTTCCCTAATGAGCAGCGAAGGGATCGGTAAGCATAATCTCACAGGCAGTCATATTTTATATAATCGCCAAGCAGTTTAAATTGAAAACCCCCAACTGAATCAATATTTACTGCATTGAAACGAAATGAATAGTAATAAGTCACTAAGTTCCCTGTCCTGTTTCATAAAGTAAAAAATTATAAAAATGAGGAGCACGGCACATGCGGCCATCACATTAGCTTTTACGGCACCTGGGGAGCCATACCCGCCGGCCCCATAAAACAGGGTCTCCAAACCCCACCCGGAGACTTGCCTCAGCACCGCTGGGGTCACCCCCACCCCCCACCCCTGCCTCTCGCCGAAGCTCAGACCAGCTGCCACCTGCCCTGGCTCCTCAGGGCAACTCCTGCTCCAAGTTCCCCTCCTATTTCCTCACATTCGGCCCGGCAAGGGGACAGGCGGGGACCCGGACAGGTGCTCTTGGCCGACTCCCCGTGGGCGGAGGAAAGCTATGCTCTGACCAGGGTGGGCGCGGGGCTGATGAGGGACAAACGTGCCCTGGGCTGGGGCAGGCTCCCGAGCCCTGGAGCAGCCAGACTCCCCTCTGGGCTCCAGGTCCCCAGGACACGGCCTGCAGCGGGCAGAGACCAGGCAAGTGAGAGCCGGGGGCGGGTCCCTGATGGTGCTCTGAGCCGGGCGCACCCCCCCCGCGCCCCCCCGCAGACTCCTGGCCAGGAAACAAGGCCTCATCCAAGCAGGGGAGGCCGACTTGGCACAGATGTGAAGGGCACCGGCCTCACCACGTTCAGCTCACTCTGGCCAAACCAAAACCAACTGCCAATTTGAAGCTGGGCAGAGGCCTGAGGTCTGTCCCAGGAGAAGACAAGGAGGGGCCACGGGCAACGGCACGGTCATCGGGGGACGCAAAGTAAGCCACGACGAGCCCCATGGCACGTGGGGGAGGTGACACTGAAGAGCCAGCAGCACCCGGCTGTCACGGGACAGAAGGCACCGAGGCCGTGGAGGCGGCAGCTCCACGTGAAGCCACTCTCGGGCCGCAGGCCTGCACTCGGTCCCAGGCAACCGCAGAGAAGCCGTGTGCCCACAGCTGCGGCCCCGTCCATCCTCACTCAGCGCGGAAACAGCTCCAGTCCACGGGGACAGACACTGGAGCGCCCCGGCTGGGGACCACGCTCTGTGGAGGTGGCTGGTGCAGCGGGGAGGGCAGGGGCTGGGGCCGACGCACCGCCCACAGCACCCGGCAGAGGCCCTGCGGCCAGGGTGGCCACGCGGCCAGGCTGACACGGCTGCACAGAGCCGCTCGCACTCCCACAGCCCAGAGACGCTGCACCAAGCACTGGGCCTCTGGTCCCCACAGCGGCAGGTCACGAAAGACAGGGCGGGCTGAGGCTGAAGAGGCGTGGCCGTGACCGTGACCCCGAGCCGTGGGCAGCACTCCCTGACCGGGCCACACTCAGTGCCTGGTCAAGGGGCACCACGTCTCCACTCTCCCCGGAAATCGTGCCTGAACAGAGGGGTGTGAGGAGCAGCGGGGACCAGGTGGACCCGGTCAGTGACCCCGGCGAAGTGCAAACGGGGATCAAAAGTCACCCCAAAAAGTTAAATGTACAATCAGGAGAGGGACAGGGCCTGAGCTGGAGTCCCAGGGCGACCGTCCTCCTTCCTCCCCGCCCCCTGGCCAGCGGCCCTGACTCCTCCTCGTGCCCTCCCGCAGGGCAGCCCTCGCTGTCTGGGAAGCTCCTCCTGGGCCAAGGGGTGGCCCGCAGCAGCAGGCACTGCCCCACAATGCACTACACAGCGGGGAGGGGCAGCCTTGGGTCCCCTCAGGCCACAAGCCACAGAGCAGGTCTGCCTCGGGCAGGGCCCTGGGCAGCCGGGTGCCCCCAGAGCAGGCACTGGGCCAGGGTCACCCGGGCCAGGGTCACCCGTTAGGTGTTAGGTGGCCGGCACTGCCACGTGTGGCTCCCAGCAGGTCCAGGGCTGGGCCGGCCCCTGCACTTGACCCTGCTCTGCCTCCTGCCCCGCTCCTGGTCTCCTCCAGCCACCTGCTTCCTCCACTGGGGGCGCCCTCTGTGCTGGTCCTCCCAGGGACCCGGCAAGCCTGCTGGCCTCCGGCGCACCGCCAGGGCAGGCAGCGGGCGGTGGGAGCCCAGCTCCACGGCCTGCTCACAACAGGTCTGGGCACGAGCTGGACGCCCTGCTGTGGACGGAGTGGTGTGTCCCCCAAACTCCTGTTGGTGTGATGGACCTGGAGGCGGGGCCTTGGAGGTGACGAGGGTGGGTGAGGGGGTGAGAGTGGGCCCATGAAGGATTAGGGTCCTCACAGGAGGGGCTCAGCGAGGAGGTGGCTGTGTGCAGCCGGGAGAGGACTGACCGGGGCACCCTGACCCGAGCCTTCCAGCCTCCAGAGCTGAGAGACGATGTACAGGGAAGTCACTGGCCTGGCTTTGTGATGGCGCCCGAGCGGCACTCGTGGCGGCAGCAGCGCTGGCCGCGGAAGGGCATGCCTGGGAGGGCGGGTGGGCGGGAACCTGGCTCGGGGGGACCTGCCCCTCCCGGGCTGAGTTCCTCCTTAATGAGACGTCACTTGGGAGACGCCTTTCAGAGCCTTCAAAATCACAGCCCGAACCCGCCAAGCTGCCCAGAGAGCCCGAGATTCACGGCACAGACACAAAAGCGAAACAAGATAAAGCGAGGCGCCCGGCGACGGCAGTGCCGTGACAGCGCCATTTGTAGCCCGAGCAGCAGCTCAGACGCAGCGGCTTCTGCGCGGCTTGTTTATTCCGCACTTTCACATCAAATGAATTTGGAGAGAAAAAAAGCGACAGGCGGTTTAGGGATATAAGTCACACTTCAGCCTCCGTGCAGATTAATGAACCTGCTGGAAGCCAGCGAGGATGCAGGCAAATCCACAAATCTTACAGCAAAAGCATTCAACCCTCGCTCATGAGCCTCAGCCCTGGGGTGCCCTCTGCTGCCCCCCCAGACCCCAGGCCTGGCAGACCCCGAGCACCAGGGCCAGTTCTGAGCAGCAGTGGTCTGGAGTCCTCAGGGCCCGGCCAGCTCCTGTGGCCCCGGATCCAGGACGTAGGCTGCCTGGGGAGCTTGAAGCTGCAGCGGCACAGGGCAGCGGTCAGCGTCGGGGCCAACGGCTCGGCCACTGCCAGCGGCTGCAGAGCCTTCCCCTGGTGAAGCTGAAGGCAGCGGGTGGGTGGCATCAGACTGGCCACTGGCCCGAGAGAAGGCCCTTTCCGCTGCCCCGACGAGCAGAGCCCGGCGCGCGCTCCTGACAGGGGCTGGGCAGCTGGCGAGCAGCCACCGAACAGCCACCGTGCTGAGCAGGCAGCCCCAGCGAGGACACAGGTGGCCTTGGCGAAGGAAGCCCAGCCACTGGCAGCACTCAGCCCGTGGCACCCGCACCCCCCACCCTGCAGGCCCAAGCCCAGGGCTCTGCGCTCAGCTGTGTCCTGGGTACCTGCTAACGGGCAGACAGGCCTGGGGAGGCAGTCAGGGCGGAGGGAGGCCCACTGAGCACGGCCCCACGCACGCCCTTAGGTAACACACGGCCATCCGGTGGGTTCCCTGTGCCTCCTCCCACAGGAAAGGGACTGAGGCCCAAGAGCCACGCCAGGGCTGCAGGAGCCAGAGCATCCAGACAGCAAGGCGACTAGGCGGGGGCTTGAGGGGGGGAGCAGCTGGGCCTCCGTCAGGGGCTCACCCCATCCACCTGACCCAAGGTGCGCCCCACACACCTGCCCGCCCAGCACACAGGCTCCTCGGGGCCGGGCCGCGCTCCACCCGCTGGGCTTGGAGCTCCGCTGAGGAGCAGGGCAGCACTGCCTGAGGGCGCCCAAGGCCACCGCCCGCCCCGGGGAACCTTCACCCACTGGGCCATGGACACCCCCACCAGGCCCCAGCTGGACCAAAGCCTAACCCTTCCTGGTGCTCAGAGGCTGGGAGGAGAGGCCCACGGACCACCCCGGAGGCGGGGCCTGGCCAGCAGGTGGGCGGAATACCTATGGCGGGAGGGGAGGCAGGAGTAGAACCAATAAATCTGAACCTCATTCACGATGATCTCTTATTAAGTAAATTAATTTAAGTTAATTCAGCGCGATCCTGGCTCCCGATCACAGTGATTTAGTGAGGGGGAAATTGCATTAGGAAAAGGCCACGCTCACCAGACAGAAGAACGGAAGGAAATTAGACCCACTTAGCACTGTGAATTAATATGGAAATAGCAGGTGTAAATTCAACCTTATCGAGAGAGTGAAAATTATCTTCATAAATTTGTAGAAATAGCCCCCAAGATGCTTATAAATCTATTTAAAACAAAAATATTACAAAAAGTGCAGTAAAATTAACTTAAAATATACTCCCAGCTCTTGCCTCCAGAGAAGCAGGCGCAGGGCCAAGTTCCCTGGGCCTGGCGGTGCGGGAGGAGGGCAGTGGGCGCCACCAGGGCAGGCTGCGTGCCCCCATCTGCGGAGGCCGCAGGCGCACCCTCTGCCCACAGCCCAAGCCAGGCGGTCTCAGAGGGCGGCCGACACCACACTCTCAGCCGAGGCAGGTGGCGTGGGGCGGGCTGCGGCCTCCCTCCCGCCCTCAGCAGTCAGTGTACGACGACAAGATGTCACAGGTCCCAAAGGGCTGCTCAGGGCCCAGCCTCTCACCACAAGGGCCTCCTGAGGGACACCACAGCCTCCGGCGCCAGCTGATAGCTCGCCGATGCAGGAGGCATGAGCACGTGCGTGAGCGTGTCTGCGTGGTGTGCCACGCATCTGGGGCAGAAGCTGCTGAACAGAAAGATGAGCTCAATCCCAGCCGGCAAACAGGAGACCAGTGGTAAGCTCGGTGCCCTCGGCCTCAGGCCACAGGAGCCTGGGCAGGGCCTCCTACCTGGACAGGGAGAGCCGCCGAGCCCGCCAGGAAGGCAGGGACAGGGGGAAGGGGGATGCGCTGAAAGGCGACACCGGGTTCTTCTTGACGATGCGGTACCGGGTCTTGATCACTTTGCTGGTGGCCGGGGCCGGCAGGGCGTTCAGGTTGGAGGCTGCAGAGAAAACCCAGACGGGCGGTCAGCGGAGGCTGTAGGGACCTTCCAGCCTGACCCCCGAGGCCATGCACGTCCGCACCAGCCCAGCAGCCTGGGCTCCAGGAGAGCTGGGCACAGGCCTAAGCCTTGACCAGCCACCAGGATGTGCGTGCGGTAGGCGGGGAGGAGGCTAGTGTCCTCAGCAGCACCACCATGCCCCCAAGCCGGGGGCGGCACCATGGCCGCGAGAGGTCCCTCAGGCAGGCCGGGGAGGCTGGGGGTGCAGGGGGCACCGCACCAGGTGCCCACGCAGGTTTGTGTACTTGGCCACATCTGTGTTCACCGCCGGGTGACGACACCCGGCTTCCTGCCTGCTGAGCGCTCACGCAATTGCAGGACCTGCTGCGCCCGAGTCCCTTCCACTTGATGCTGGCGATGTCCCCACAGCTCGAGGGGCACGTCTGGGCGCCTGCTGTCACATCTGCAGCTGCACCGCCCAGATCACTGATCTAATGCCCCGCCTCCCCCGCGGCCAGGCTGCCGGGGCTCCCCCTGCGCCCCACCTGCCTGCACAGCGCCTCGGGCTCTGCTCCCGGGGGCTACCGGCAAGGCCCCAGCACAGGGCTCCTCAGGGTTCCACCCACAGAGACCCCCACACCGGCAGCTCGGCCAGGTAGCCCATCAGTGGGGAGAGGCGGGCAGAGGCCGGGGGCGTCTGTGCCAGGCGAGGCCTCCCAGAAGGCACACAGGGATCTGCCCAGCGGCTCCCCTCCTGCCCCGCAGCCACAGGCAGCGCTCTCCCGCCCGCAGCCGGCTGAGGGTCTGTGTAGATAATCATGTTATTTAGATAGGATGTTGGTTTAATTCCCTTCATTACGGACTCCCAGGGCTGTAATTTTTTTCTCCGCATGATGTATCCCCGTGGCACGTTTCACTCGAATCAAACCCTTCGTGCCTTTATTGCCGACGAGGCCGGGCGCGTTATCAGGCCCGCACACACAGCCCTCCGCCCCGCCGTGCAGAGGTCACTTCTAATGACTAATCGACCTCATTAGCTTTCCTAATTAAAAACTTTACTGCCGCAATGGAAGACAAACCACAAAAACTGCTGGCATCATATCTGAATGGAGTATGAGCCCATCCATCAGCAGGGCCTCTCCTGCACAGCAGCCGCCACCAAGCCTCTCCGGTTCCCACGCCCCGGCCGTGGCGCAGTGGGGAGCCGGCAGGGCACCCAGGAGCCCTCTGAGCACGGTGCAGACGCTGGGACCAGCAGGCAGGCAGGCAGCAGAGCCCAGGCCGTCTGGCTTGGCCCCCAGCGTGCACTGCCCTCTCACCAGCCCTGGGGTGGCAAAGCGGGGTGTGCGAAGTGGGGTGGCAGGGTCCCCGGGCCCCCAGCACACTGGGCAGAAGGCAGAGAAGCAGGGGACGTGACTGCCCGGAGCCGCCTCTGTACCAGCCCCGCCCCCTTCGGCAGAGCCAGCAGAGGGAGGTCACGGCTCGCTCGCTCGCACTGTTTACTGAGAAGCGGGAGTTGAGAAGGAGTTCAGGTCTTTATGGAACTTCAAGGGCACTAACTGGGGAGAAAATGAATGGCTAACGCCACGATTCTTCAAGGAGGTGGTGAACCCAGAGCTGCCGTCTGCGCAAAGAGCTGCCTGTGCCACTGCCCAGGAGAGAAGGCTGCTCCCAAAACAAGCTCGAGCGGGAGGGGCGGGGGGCGGGGGCACAGTGAGTCTCCCCGGCATCCGGCTGTCTGTCGTTCTCCATGTGCCGACGGGAGCCGGGCCTGGAGAGCCTGTCGGACGCCCTAGAAGACAAGCCACGCGCCTAGAGGGTGCAGTCCCCGGGGGGAGGGGACAGTGCGGTGTGGCCTCCATCCAGTGCGATTCCACTTTCTCCAGTTACTGCCAATCCGCTTTTTCTCAACAGCCACCCTGACCCGGGTTCCGTGTCTGCCCACTGCCCCACCTCACCCGCCACCGGCAGCTCTAAAGGCCACGTCCTGGCTCAGCCTTGTCTGAAGCCACATGGACTTCTGCCCCATAAACCATGCTCCCTCCCCAGTCACTCCGTCCCGGTGGACACAGGGCAGCCCAGGGAGCAGGGCCCACCTGGCCCTGGGTCAGAGCCTCCCCCCAGCGGCGGAGCGGCTTGGGAAATGGAGCAGACACTGAACAGCAGCAGGCACGTCTGGCCGCGAGCAGAGCCCGGCCTGCGGGCCTCAGGGCCCACGGCTGGAGCCGGAGCAAAAGCCACGCCAGCAGGACCCTGTCTCCGGGGATGGCCGTGCAGGCAAAGTGCTGCTCCCAGGGCCGGAGCAGGGCCCAGGGGTCGGGGCCGCAGTGCCTCCTGGAAGGCCTAACCCAGGCCAAGGGCTGGGATTTGGCCCCCAAACCCTGCTCGGCTCCAGCCGCGCTCTCGAGGCTGCCCGTCCATCAGGGCATGGCTGAGGGTTAGTCCCGTCTAAGCTCCCGCCTCAGGGATCCCTATGGTCCTGGAGACGATGAAACCAGGGCTGCATTTGGGGGTAACGAGGATCCTGGGACCCCAAGGGCCGCCACTGGCAGGAAGCATCAGGAGGAAGGCAGAGGGGTGTGGGCTCCGGTGCTCGGTGCTGCAGAGGGGTCCCCAGAGCACTCCCCCCGTGTCCCGCCCCACCGAGGGGAAGCTGGCCCAGTCCCCAGCGTGTGCACACACGTGTGGTCGTTCCCCTCGGGCCTGGCTGTCAGCCCCCGGGCCTCGGGGCTCACACCTGCACCCCACCACCTGCACCCCAGGCCCTCCAGTTCTGGGCTCAGCCAGGCTGGACGGGTCCAGATGCAGGGCTGGGACCCTGATGGCACCCCACCCGTACTGCTGGGAGTAAACATCTGGAAGGGGATCCGGTCCGGGACCTGGCGGAGGGCACCAATGGCCCAGCTTCTACTGAGCTGGTGAGACGCTGTGTGCCCTGCACCTGCCCTCTC
>NW_005873398.1:14841-25070 GCF_000147115.1 Myotis lucifugus
CTCCAGCCCCACCGGCCAGAGAGCTTCAGCAGGAGGTCCTGGTGGGTGGGCAGGGTGGTTCTCAGGGCGGCTCTCTCACCGCCAGCCGCTGCCAGTGCCAGGCAGGGAACCAGGGTGTGGGAGCCAGGCTTGGCGCGGACGCTCATGTGGCAGGCTGGCTCTGGCCAGTGGGAAGGGAGGACACAGGAGGCTGGCCCTGGCCGGTGGGAAGGAGGACACAGGAGGCTGGCCCTGGCCGGTGGGAAGGGAGGACACAGGAGGCTGGCTCTGGCCGGTGGGAAGGAGGACACAGGAGGCTGGTTCTGGCCAGTGGGAAGGGGGAGGACACAGGAGGCTGGCCCTGGCCGGTGGGAAGGAGGACACAGGAGGCTGGTTCTGGCCAGTGGGAAGGAGGACACAGGAGGCTGGCCCTGGCCGGTGGGAGGGGGAGGACACAGGAGGCTGGCTCTGGCCAGTGGGAAGGGAGGACACAGGAGGCTGGCCCTGGCCGGTGGGAAGGAGGACACAGGAGGCTGGCCCTGGCCGGTGGGAGGGGGAGGACACAGGAGGCTGGCCCTGGCCGGTGGGAGGGGGAGGACACAGGAGGCTGGCCCTGGCCGGTGGGAGGGGGAAGCATCCTTGCTGGGAGCAGTGGAAGCCTCTGTCCCCCCCGTCTCCTCCGCACAGACTAGTGCCCACCGCACGGCACAGCGGGCAGGGCACGGCGCTCCCAGGTGCACAGCGGGGAGACGGAGCCCAGGGAAGGAGAGGGATTGCCCGCCAGGCCCAGAAGACCTGCTCCGGTCGCAGGAAGGGCGGGGGCTCCACTGCCACGGACCAGCCTGGAAAGCAAGGAGGCCCCGCCACGCCTGTGGACTGCCGGGCACACACCGCAGACCGCGCCGCCCTGCAGGGAGGGGTCCTGCTGCCCAGCCCGGCTGCAGGGGTGGAGCACGAGGGCAGAGCCCAGGCTGACAGCAAAGCCCTGCCCACCCGGGACATTCACTCCGGAGCTTGCAGCCGTCCATTCCTCAAAGGGGCCTCGAAGGCAGCCCAGGCAGGAGACGTGCACGCCCCACCCCCGCGCGAACACGGCGGGAGCTGCCAGGGATGCGCTCTAACAAGCTTCAGACGGGATGACTGGAATCGCAAGCATGAATTTTTATGAGTCTAATAAATCACTCCACTTTCCCTGAGCTTGCCCATGGCTCCTGGCACTTCAAACGCAGAAAAGCGCTGCTGCCATCAGAGGCCTCGGGCCTGTGTCGGAGGGCCGCCCGGCGAGGGGGCACACGGCTCCACAGGTGAGGGGGGCACACGGCTCCACAGGTGAGGCGGGCACACGGCTCCCACAGGCGAGGGGGGCACACGGCTCCACAGGAAGGGGCACACGGCTCCCACAGGTGAGGCGGGCACACGGCTCCCACAGGTGAGGGGGGCACACGGCTCCACAGGTGAGGCGGGCACACGGCTCCCACAGGTGAGGCGGGCACACGGCTCCCACAGGCGAGGGGGGCACACGGCTCCACAGGAAGGGGCACACAGCTGGGCACACGGCTCCCACAGGAAGGGGGCACACGGCTCCCACAGGCGAGGGGGGCACACGGCTCCACAGGAAGGGGCACAGGGCTCTGCCGGAGGGGTGGGCGGACCAGGCCCTGCAGGAGCCCTCAGCGCCTCCTGGGGAGGATGAGGCAGCGGCCTGCCCAGCCCAGGGCCTCTCGCCTGCGGGAGGACGGGGCGGGCTCCACCTGCAGCCCAGAAGCGGGAAGGCACTGGGCACCGCCTTCCTGCAGCCGAGGCGTCGATCCGGCGGGGATCAGCCTGACAAACACTTACCGATGATCAAGTCACAGCGGCAGCCGGCAGGCACGCGTCACCTGAGCCCGCCAGCACTGCAGGCTGCGGCGCAGGCAGCTCACGATGACAAACGACGCGTCAGCCGCCTGTCCCGGGGCGGCCGTCCCACGCTACCTGGTGTTTAATGACAACACTGTCAGCCCGAGACGCAGCCACCGCTGCGGCCTGTCAGGCCTGTTAGAGGGAGATTGAGGCCCTGCTCTTACACCCACTCCAGTGGCACGAGCCTCGTCCTGCACTCGCCAAGCAGGAGCCGTGGACCGCGCACATCTCCCCCGACCCCCAAATCTCGCATCTGTATGGACCAGGTGTCTGCTCCCTGACAGTCGCTGTAGGTTGTGGGGGTGGGTTTCCCCTCCCCTCCCCATCGCTCTGTGGGGGCAGGGAGCCCCAGCACACCCCCAGGCTCAGGAGGGTACCCCAAAGACAGAGGTGACAGCCTGGCGGGAAGCGAGGGGATCCAGGCAGAGCGCGCTGCAGCAAGAGACGGCGCGCCCCAGCCACGCGCTCCGGCTCCCAAGGGCAGGGCCGGTGCCAGGCAGCAGCTCGCGCCTGGCGGTGAGCAGGGTCTGCACGGAGCTGTGCCCACACGGCCAGTGCCCCCGCGGACCGGGCAGCTTGGCCGTGCTGTGGGCCCCGGGACCCCAGCTGCTGCTGCTGCAGTGCCTGCCCGGCCCCCCTGGAGAAGCTATACCGTCGTCTCCTGGCGCTGGTGTCCTTCAGCTGGGCCCCCAGGCCTCAGTCACATCACGTCCGCTCTGACGCTTCTCTGGAGGTGCCCCTAGCAGCCCCTCCTCACTCCACAGGACTCCGGGGGCCAGCAGGCTCCTGCCTCAGGCAGCACGCGCGCCGTCCGTCCGTCCGTCCGTCCGTCGGGGCTGTGGGAGGGCACCATGCGTCCACGGCCCTGCCCCAGCCTCCAGAGCCGGCTGGGCTCCCCCCAGCCCCGGTCTCCATGCAATCCCTCGGACTCAGAGAGGACAGTGAGAAGGGCTGCGGGAGCCCAGCGCAGCGCGGGGTGCACTGAGAGAAGGGGAGGCTGCAGCTCTCGAGTTCACGGAGGAGCCACGGAGCCTGCAGCATGGCCCAGGGGACCGGCCGGGACCCGCGGCTCTCCGGGCACAGGGCTGGCCCAGGAGCGGTCCACCCCAGGCCAACACACGGAGGCACCTCCCTGACCGACCCCGAGCACACAGCCAACACGGAGCAGGCCAGGCCGCTCTCTCAGGGAGCCCAGGACTTGCTCGTGGCCAGTGGGACACAGCAGCTCTGCCACAGCCCAGGAGGCCCGGCTCCCGCCCCGAGGCTGAGGGGCGCAGGCAGGAGGACGCAGGCCCAGCCGGGGCTCCCGGGTGTCCTGTCCTCGCTGGCCCTGCACTCCTCCTGGGGTTCTCCCAGGTGCTGGCCAGCCCTGGCAGGAGCCTGCAGGTTGGTGCTGGCACTGTCCTGCCCCTTCCCCACCGGCTGCAGCTGTGCTGGGGGCGGCAGGAGGGCAGTGTGGCCGGCAGCCCTCTGTTCATCCCCCTCCCTCACAGGGACAGGGGTGCGCCCAGGGCCCTGCCCACAGCCGCCCAGGACACAGCACAGTGTGGGGACGGCAGCCTGAGCCCAACACAGACAACGACCCCCCACCTCCCCTTAGCGACAAGCGGCAAGGAGAGCCAGGCTGGAGACTGAGGATTCCTCCCGCCCCTCCAGGCCCCTCCGGGCAGAGGGACAGGACCGCACGGCTCGCCCCACAGCCAGTGCGGCCGTCCTCACGCCAGAGGCCTGCCTCGGCCCCAGGTGCAGAGGAGGAAGAGCGGGTGCCCAGCCCCTCGGCACTGGCCTGAGGAGCGCGCTGCACCTGGCGCTCGGCCTCAGAGCCTGGCCGTTTGCATCCCCGAGGAGCGCGCCCACCGGGATCCCCTGGCCCGGCCGGCACCCGCTGCACCAGATCCCTGCTGAGGGCGGCCGGCCCGCACCCCTCCTGGCTGCTGCCTCACCAGGGCTTCGCGGGACACAAAGCAGCGCCCATGCCGCCGCTCCCACCTGTCCCCTTAGTGCCGATGCCGTGTTCAGCCCACACTGGCAGGGAGCCTGGGGCCTGGCACAGCCCGGAGGAGCGCCCAGCAGGCCACACAAGGGTGCACGGGCCCACACTTAGGTGCAGACTGCTGCCCACACAGGGAGGCCCAGGGCCCGCAGCTTCATCTCCGCCTCAGGAAGAGGGTGGCTGGGCACAGGGTCTGGCACAGCAGTCACTCAACCAGCAGCGTGGCTCCCTGCCCACCCCCCCCCCCTGCCCCCCGGCCGCTTCCCGAGAGCCCAGAGCCCAGCAGCAGCACTCATGGCGCCGACAGTGCTGGGGTCCACGCGGGCACCTCCCAGGGCGGCACCACAGAGAGCGCAGCAGGCAGGGGTGGGGTCCTGGGAGGCCTGGCAGCCTGTGGGAGGCGGGGCAGGAAGTTAGCGTCATGATCTGGGGCCTCCTGGCTCCGGCACGCTGTGTCCCACCCCTTCGTTCAGGCACCAGCAGGTGAAGGAAAGCCACGCCTGCTCCAACACCGCCGACCTCGTCCTCGCTGTGCACCCGCTCAGGAGCCCCTCCCTGCACCCAGGTTCCTCCACTCTCTGGGCCTCAGGAAAGCCCTGCCCAGCCTCCCAGCCAGCTGGCCAGTCCCTCTGTCTTCTCTCTGCCCCCAGAGTCACGTCTGTGCTGCCGTCACCCTTTCTGTCCCCAGGCTGACGGGGCCTCACCAGGCTGGCCCATTGGCCACGTGCCCAGCACAGTGCCCGGAGCAGGTGACATTCGGTGACCGCCAGCTTACCAGGGCAGGGATGGCACAGAGGAGCGAGTAGCAGAGCGAGAAGGTGTCCTGTGGGCTCGAGCTGCCTCCTCCCACAGCCCTGCTGGCCAGCCCTGCGCTGGGCAGGAGACGCCAAGGGGCACGGTGCTTCCTGCTCACCAGGATCTGGCCCGCCCCCAGGGGACCAAGACCCACATCCACGTGGAGGTCTGGCCACGCCCTGCCCTGGGGTGGGAGGGCTGGGCCCAGGAGAGCCGGTGGGACAGACCACAGGGGTGGGGGGGGCTGCAGGGAGAGCCCTGAGGGGAGAGGGCAGAGCTGGGTGGGCCAGGAGGCCCTGACTCAGGGGCCAGAACACAAGGTGTGACACCCTGGGCACGCCACCTCCGTCGTTAGACACAAGAACAGCCCACGCCATCCCTACCTGGGACCCAGCCCCCTAGGAGGGTGCTCCCCAGGCCCCTGGGTGCAAGCTCCAGGCACCCTGAGAACACACCCCTGCTTCCCGGCCCAGCTCCGAGAGGTCGCGGCTGCCCTGAGGCTCCGAGCCTGGGCACACACGCGCGCGGGACGCACACGCGACTCCTGCCCGGCTCCAGGAAAATAATTAGCGCAGCCCCGGGAAACGTAAACCGTAAACCGGAGCCTCCGACAGGCCTGTAATTCATGCAAAGCTCAGGACTGTGGTGCCTGCCTCCCGAGCCCCTAACTCAGCATTTTCTTTTCCCTGACGAAAGCAGGACGCCAGGCTTAACTGCTCTCACGCCCTCATGGTGCTGCCGTAGGAAACTGAACCCACTGCACACGCAGGGGCAAGCGAGCATGGGGCGGGGGACAGGTGAGCATGGGGGGGCAGGGGAGCATGGGGGGCAGGCGAGCGTGGGGGTCACAGAACCCCCAGGCCACACAGCAGCCCCAGGCCAACCCCCGGGCAGTCACAGCCAGGGAAGGGGCAGGGCGGTGCCAGCACCAGCCTGCATGTCTTCTGCCCGGCTGGCCCAGCACCTGGGAAGCCCCAAGAGGAGCACAGGACGGGCTGCTTCCCAGCACCCGTGGGAGCTGACAGGACACCCGGGAGCCCGGCCCCGGCCCTGCTGAGCTCGAGGCGCCTCTGCTCCCACCGCGCAGAGCCAGTTAGCCCCAGCTGCTGACCACCCCACAGCACCCTGGGAAAGCACGTCGGTGAGGCAATGCCTCCTTTCTGTGGGAACCCAGGGCAAGGCTCCCTCCACCCACTGACCCTCCTGAAGCCCTGAGGCCAGTGCAGGCCACACACAGGGCTGCCCAGTGCCCAGCGCAGGTCCTGGGCCGCCTCCCCAGTGAGTGCAGCTGCTGCCTCCGCCAGGATCGCTGTGCAGCCTGTGAAAGGGACAGGGCTGGTCAGAGATGAACACTGGGCCCTCCTGTCCACCACAGCCCTGCCCCACGGTGGTGAGCAGCTGGCCAGGCCCACACCCCCCCACCACCACCACACTGTGCATCTGGGGCTTCGCAGGCAGAGCCCGGCTCGGGACGGGCAGGGGAAGGAGAAGAGGTGGGGCTATGGCCAGGTGTCCACTGTCTGGGGCAGGTGGGCATGGGACCTCCCACCCAGCGACTTCTGGGAGCTGACGACCCACCGCCCACCATGGCTTCTCCTTGGCCGCCACAGCACACGCTGCCCACTGCTGGAGGAATCGCGTGACCTGCTGTCACCATGAAGCCCCGAGCCTGGGGCCCAGGGGTCGGTGGGCTGCCAGCCCCACGGAGCAGGCAGGGACACAGCTCTCCGACTGGCCTGGGTGCGGGAGCTGGGCAGCACCCTCTCTGCCTTCGGGAGCCAGGCTCAGGGGCACAGGTGCAGCCTATGCCATCAGGGTGCCCCAGGGACAGCACTGGGCCCAGCGAGGCCAGAGGAGGCGGCGTCTGGGAGCTGGAGTCTGGGAGCTGGCCCTGAACCCCCGGGTGCTGCACTGCACTGAGAGTCGGCTCCCACGTGGGGCCGTGAGGCCGTGAGCACCCCTGGCTGGGTTGCTAATTGCCGCAATTACACGGGCGGTAAATTGGAAACCACTGCTGAGGTCTAGGAAAGGCTCTCTCCTCTCCTGCCTCCTCCAGCGCCTGCCCACCCGAGACAGGCCCCACGGGGTCCCTGTGCAGCCATCAGCAAGCGCTCCCGGCCGTTCCTCAGGCACCCTCTCCCGTCCCCCAGCTGCCCATGGACAGCTGACGGCAGAGTGAAACCGAGGCCCTCAGCTCCCTTAGCACATGGTGGCCCAGGGCCCCCACCCAGTCAAAGTCTGACTGAGCCCTTGAGCCCACAGAGCCAGGCCGCGGGAGGGCAGGGAGCGAGGAGGGGAGCGAGGAGGCGGAGGGAACCCTCACCACTCCGTCCCCAGGCGCCTGCGGCCCCAGCCTGCTGAACAATGCAGTTTTGAATTCAATTAAAGCGATTATCTGTTGTGCCAAATAAATTGTGTACAGCATATATCCTGCAGCACGCTACACCTCCGGGCTCATTATTCCCTAACTGTTTCCTCCTGTTTATGCACTCTCAAATTAAACTGCTGATAATACGCGCCAAAATAAAAAATGAGCACACCTTGTCCCAGGAAAATTGATTCTCCCTTTCCCTGAACCGGCGATTGCCAGGTTTTATACACTCTGTTCCTGGTGATCATTAGTAATTCAATTTTCTTTTTATTAGCCCCTTATCTGCTGAGCAATATAGTGGCGGAGCTGACCTCTTTCGCACGGGTAAATGTTTAAAATCTTTTCCCTGATTAATTTTGCCAGTTAAGAAAAAGAGGAGAAATGGCCCGGCTCTCAGCCATCACAATGAATAAAGCTTAATGTTGATTGTGATGGAATCTCTAATGCCAGGGAAATTGATTGAACGCCGCAATTACACCGCAACAGCCACTCCAGGGAGACGGGCTGGCCTTCTCCTGGCCGCAGCCTTTTGGTTATTTAAAACAATCCAATTTGCAAGGATAATTATGTATTAGTGTTTTATCTGCCACTTGAAATGAACAGGGGAGTTTCGATACTGGCCCCGCATTAGCAGGTTATTGCTGCAAATTACTTGATATCTGCTTTCTTTCACATAAACAGGAAATTGGGCAATCAATCACCAGAAAAAAGAGGGACCGAGGGATAGGAGGGGCAAGAGCGCCCTCTGCTGGGCACCCGGCCGCACGGCAGGGCGTGGGGCTGGGGCTGGGCTTCCCCCACCTGCACCACAGGGGGCGCCCTCTCTCCTCACCTTGCCACGAAGTCCACACTAGGCCGGGCGTGGCAGCCAAAGGGCAGGGGGACAACCAGCCCTGCAGCCTGGCCTCCCGCCTCCGGGCCCACGCCCGCCCTCTAGTGGCAGCTCCCACAGGCCCTCCCTGAGGCGCCCGCCAGCCTCCTCCAAGCCAAGCTGGGCCCTGGCACAACAGTCCTGCGAGGAGAGCGCAGCCTCCACCCGCTCAGTGGGCGCAAGTCCCAAGGCAAACTGGCCCCGCCTGCTCGGCCCCAAACCCTGTTGCCTCCGTATTTCACAGGCGTCGGCCCGGCAGTCCCACCACACGCTCCCCGCTGCTCCAAGGGGAGGGAAAGGGGACCACAGGACCAGTGCGCCCGGTGGGGGGGGGGGGGGGCGGGCCTGGCTCTCCAGGACGGCATCGAGTGACCCCTGCCTCCCCCGTGCCCACTCTCCACGGCCCCAGACCTCCACCACGAGCCCCGCCCGCCCGTGCCAGCAGTCCCCCGTGCCAGCACCTCACACAGGCCACGCCCACGACGCTCCCCTCAGGCTGGCCAGGAACCAGTGACTCAGCTCAGCGGGCAGAGCCGGCCCTCCCAGGCCTCCTCCTTCAGGACGGCTGGGCAGCCACCCTCTCTTCCACTTCCCACTCCTTCCACCAACAGGAATGCAGCTGGGCTTCCCAGAGCCCCCTCCCAGGGCCCCTCCTGTCCTCATACCTTCCTTGACGGGGAGGTGGGTGCGGCCAGGAGGCAGGCAGCACAGCCGGTGCCGGGTGACCTGCATCAGGCCCTTGGGGGGGGACTTCTTCTGGACAGGGCCGCTCCTCCCCCGCAGGGCCTGCCTCCTGCGCAGGCTGAACTGGCTCTTGGCGGTGGCAGTTGGCGGGGGGCTGCTCTTCTTGTCCCCAGGAAGGCTGCGGAGACAAAGCGGCAGCTCTCAACAGGCCCTCCCCACGGAGGGTGACCCCCCAGCCCACTCAGATAGAGCTCCATGGAAGCCCCATGGAATCGGCCCCAGGAGGCAGCCAACGGAGCCCCAGGAGTTCCCGCCTCAGCAGCACCAGGCCTGCAGGCTCCCAGCCACAGCGGGAGGATCCCAGGATCCGAGCCGGGCAGGTGGGGAGCAGAGCAGAGTGACCCAGCCCTGGCCCCACCCAGTCTGTGTCCTCCCCTCCGCAGGCCAAGAGCCTCCAGCGGAGCTGGGGTGGGGGCAGAGACAGGGTGTGCAGAGGCGCATCCCGCCTTCTCCGCAGGAGGGGCTGTTCCCACAGCTCCTCCTGTCCCTCCTGACACAGAGGCTGCCACCATCCAGAAAAAGATGGGGTCATCCAGGGTCAGACGGTGGGAAGGACCTGCAGAGGGGCACGCACATGAGGATGGGCATGCGCCATGTCTGAGGGCAGAGGTAGGCTCTCTGCATGGCCAGCAGTAGCCACCTGACCCCAGGCCTCACGCCAGGCCATGTGCCATCTTTGAGCCTCCTCAATCCACAGGGTGGAGGGTGGGAGGGGACACGTGGTCACCGTGGGCAGCTCTCCTCCCAGGGGGGACAGCTCCTCCCACAGACACACAACAACCCTGCGTGTGTCTAGCCGGCACCGGGCCAGGCACAGAGCCTCCTGCCCACGGATCCCGGGCCCAGAGGGAAGCTGCCCAGCAGCCTCTCCAGCAGAAGGGGGGTTGCTGGCAGCAGCCTCCACCTGCCCTGCCTGGCCCTGCCCCTGCCGAGCCCCCGCACTCAGCAGCAGCCCGGCCTCATCCCTACTAACAAAGCTCCCCTCTCACTCAGCTCAACCAGGCAGAGACCAGGAGGCAGCAAGTGATGCTTCACCTCCCCCCCCTCCCCCATCACTGCAGGCGGGCCCTCCCACCAGCTGAGTCACCAGGAGGGGGTGCCGGGCCCAGCCCCGCTGCCCACTCAGGACCTGTGCGGCCGGGACACGTACTTGGGCACTCCCCCGCCTCTTTGATGATCTTTGGTGCGGCTCTTCACTTTTGTAAGCCCGAGAGCCCGGGGGGTCTTCACTGAAAGAGGGGGCTTCAAAGCCACTGGGGTCCCACTTGCTGGCTTGTCCCCCCCGGGGGGGGGACCTTAGAAAGGGAACTGGAGAGAGCTGGGAAGGCATTGGTCCTTTGCTTGCCAGGCCTCCGACTGCCAAGCGGAAAGAAGGAGCAAGAAGGGAGGCCGAGGGCCTGGAAGGCCCTTCCACCTTGTAACTTTGCTGCGGGGAGCCCCCCCCGGGGAAACCGGCCCGGCTTTCTTTGGGTTTTGGCCTCCGGGGTCCGCTTCTTGGGGCTGCAGCTTTCTTCGGTTCGCCTCCGCTTGTAACACAACGTTCTCCCGAACTGCTCTTGGGGGTTGAAGGCCCC
>NW_005873399.1:0-24581 GCF_000147115.1 Myotis lucifugus
TCAAGATTTCAAAAATCAGATGGTCTGGTTTATAAAAAACCATATTATCCATAAAAACTAAACAGTAAAATAACCTAAACACTCAACAATAGGGGAATGGTTAAACAAATATGGTACCCCACATAATAGAATATTAAAAATTATGCTCACAATGAATTTTTAATAAAGAAAATATTTTTATAAATATAAATGAAAAAGCATAATAAAAAGTATATGTGTAGTATGATACTATGTTAAAAATATTGTATTCAAGCAAAGAAAACTAGAAAGAAATAAAGCCAAAATATTAACAATGGCACCTCTTAAAGGTAGAATCACAGTTATTGTTTTATTCTCTACTAGAGGCCCAGAGCACAAATTTGGCCAGCCTGCCCCAATTGGGGCCGATCAGGTCAGGCCGGCCAGGGGGAGGGACCATGGGCAGTTAGCTGGCCAGCCCTGCCCCCTGGTCAAACTCCTGGTTGAACTCCCAAACTCCTGGTTGAGGGGACAATTTGCATATTAGCCTTTTATTATATAGGATGTTTTCTTATTTGGGTTTTTTTTATAATTTTCTCCTTTGTTTTAAATTTTTTATTAGACTTTATTTTTAGAGCAATTTTAGATTCAAACTGAATAGAAGATACAGAGATTTCCCATATTTCCACTGCTCCCCCCCTCCCCCATGCACACACACACAGAGCCTCTGTTATTATCAACATCTTCCTGCCCACTGGTACATTTGTTACAATTGATGAGCTACATTAACATTTCATTATCACCCAAAATCCACAGTTTACATTATGGGTCACTCTTAGCATTGTACATTCTACAGGTTTAGAGAAATATATCATGACATGTATCCACCATCATAGCATTATACAGTAGTTTCACTGCCCTAGAAATCCTATGCTCCACCTATTCATCCCTGTTTTTGGATTTTTAAATTTGCTTATTCTTTAACATTTTCTACCATTTTACATTACTTTTACAATCAGAAAAAATACTGTCATTTAAAGAAAAACTTTTGTGAAGGAAAATGCAGGTTGGAGCTTTCATTTTCAGCTCCCCTGAATAAGAGCACCCAAAGGTGAACATGCAGTCTGTGTGTGGAGTATCAGGAGAAAGCAGGGAGCCTCCTGCACCTACAGCTAGTCAAACAGAAACCAGCCCTCCCACTTGTTTGCTCTCTCGCCTCCTTCTCTTCCTGAGAGCGGGAAACACAGAGAACCAGGGCTTCCTGATTCTGAGTGTCGGCTCAGATAAGGTGTGTGCTGGTGGGTCAATGAAAACCTCAGTGACCATTGCCCCAACCACTGCCCATCCAGTGGGCTTCTTCTCGTCTTGTTGCTTGCATTCATTAACTAGAGGTGATTTGATTTTACATTTTAATTTTTTATGTCAACTAATTAGAGGTCAGAAGGAAAACATCCTTCTCAGCTCATGTACATGAACCCTTTAGTTCGTAAAACAGAGTCAGAACACAGGATCTTTCCAGAGTCTTCTGAAGCATCATCACACTCCCTTTTACCCGCCCCACATACAGAAATCTTTCACCAAGGATAGCAGTATATTTTCCTTTAGCCTACCTCTATTCTTCCAAGTGGAATTTTGATTTCAAATTCTTAAATAAGATGATTTCTCACAGCCCCCACTCTGTTGCTTGTCTTTTTACTTTTTTGATGGTGTCTTTTGACACACAAAACGTGGGCCACCTCTCTTTGAGCCCAAGTCTATTCCTCAGTAATACTCGCTCTCCAAAGCCATCATCATTCCTAGTTGCCAGTCTCCCTCAACGTGCTCACAGCTGTTTGGGGCTAATAATTTCTAAATAGGAAATACACACAGCCCGGGTACAGACCAAACAATCCACTGGGATACAGGAAGATAATTTCAGAACTTCTATTTACAATTATTTTTGTATTATCTTCCTTTAATTTCCATGTTAGGTTGTTTTACAATGTAATACATATAGTAGCACACATGATATGTATAAACGACTATGCATATCTGGGGGCAAGGACTGTATCTTATTCATTTCTATATTCCCAGTGCTTAGTGCACTGCCTGGCTCAACAGTTGCTTTTTAAATAAACGCATCTATGAAATGAATCAAATCAATCACATGAAATCAGTCGATCAATCAATCAATGATGATTCTTAGTCCCTGTCCAAAAAACATTCTAGAGTCCCTTGTAAAGTCATAGTCTCTGTCCTTGGGGATGTTTCATTGCTTCCTTTCTTTTCCATGCTTGATGTGAAAGATTTTTCACCAGGCACACCATGCCCATCCACTTCCACCCACCTCATTCCCTGCCCCCTCAACCAGATCATCCTGAGTCCTCGAGATCTCCTCTCTTTGTTCATCTACATCCTCTCTCAAAGTCATCACCTCCCCTCAGAATCACCAAAATATTCACTCTTACCTTCAGCTCAAGAGTCATGTTTCTGATGCCTCTATCCTGGCATTGCTCCCCCTCAATGCACCTCAACAGTGAATATCTCACTGGATAAAGACAGCTCCTAGTCCTCCAGCTCCAGGCTTCAGAAATGAGGAAAAAAATGGAGGACCATGTAGAACATAAATACAAATATGTATGTCCTAGCTGTCCATGACTGTTCTTTATTGAGATTGTACTTTTCTATATTAAAATATTCTTTCTCTTATGAATGATGGTGATTATGCTAATTAGTTATTGTTCTTACTGGACATAATGAAAAGTTGGCAGTCCTCTTTAGGTCCTGAAATCTTTTGTATAAAAATTCACTCATTCATACAATCCAAAAGTCTGGGATCACCAAACCATCAGCAAACAGACATTGTTTTGTTTGATTTGTTTTTAAGGTGGAGCCAGGAGACGTTGATTCATGGGGTAAAATACAGAGTCCACAAGAGGTTACAAACTAAAGCCTGCCATTTAATCATCATGCCTTAGGCTAAGGCTTAGGACATCTCTTTCCTAATAACAATAGCAGAGTTTAGATCTGAGAGAGAATGTGAGGGGCCTGGGGCACTGAACGTCAATGAGGAATCCCTTCAGAGAAAGATACACAGGTGAGGTCAGAGGAGTCAGAGGTCATCCGAGATGTCATCACACCCATGCCAAGGCTGATTCTGTCTCAGAAGTTTTGGCATATGTTGGAGAAACATGGACAAAATGGATAGTGTCCATATTTCTGCTGCATCTTGATCTATCACCAAAGGGAACAAGGTTTGGGTTTTCCAACTAAAATTCTGTTTGGCAGACAAATAGGAACCTAATTTTTGTCCTGCCTGAGAGGATGTATAATGTTCAATTATTTTCCAAATATACTAGGCATATTTTTATTAAAAGTTTATACACTTAAACTGAGACTCAAAAACACATCCAGATCTAAAAAGCCGATGGATGCTGGGTGGTATTCTGGTTGGCCATGCTTATTGGCTTTCGAATGAACTCCTGAGACTGAAATGGGGTGGGTACTTGAATCATTTATACCCCTGTCCACAGTCAGGGGAGCATTATCTTGTTCCTCCCACAAGCCAAACCAAATGGAAATGAGTCACTACATGGCTAATATGCCTGGAACACCCATATTAGGCTGAAAATCAGGTTTCAGTGGTCATTTTTCTGAGTCATCTCTGACTTGGCAACATGAGCTCATGTCAAGAACATGCTGAGTTTCTCCTACAGAATCTGGGATGGACATTTCACCTGGAAGGAACAGGTTGGCTCTCTCACTTCCGGAAATCCGAATTTGTTTTTTTCAGAGCCCACATTCAGTGCTTGGAGACCTCTGGACACAGTGGTATTCAGTTTGTTATTTCTCAAAATATTTTCTATACTGTCAATAAGAAATAGTCTTTATTTCTCTGGGAAACAGAGGGCCAATTTTGATTGAATGGCATAAGTAAAATCTTACAACAATGCCAGAGTTAGGACATGAACACCTTCACGTGTTATCAGACATATATAAAATGCTTTGCCCCTATTTCCCAGATTGGTAAAAAAATAAAATAAAATAAAAATTTCTGCAAGTTTCCCAATAATCCTTGAATGCTGACAGAAGGTTAGACATGAGGAGTATTCCCCTGGCCACAGGGCTAAGGTGGACTTCTGGCAGCCAGAGGGGCAGAGGTACCAGGAGCAAGTCTCACAGTCACCGAAGGGCACTTTAAGTCAGAATTCTCTCTTCTCATCTCAGGCTTCACAATTACCCCATTACTGGGAGTTTGAATGTGTGCTCTGACTTTAGACCGCCCCAAGACCGAGCACATCACCAAGCTATGACCTCTGCTCTTGCTTTGTGTTTGCTATAATCGTCTGAGTGTATTGCTCCACATGCAATGCTTAGCATTTCGCATGCATAATCACATTTGATCTACAAAACAATCCAGGAAGATAAAATGGTTATGATCTCATTTTACAGATGAAGACAATGAGGCTCAGAGAGGTTCAGTGACTTATCTGTGGTCCCACACAGCTAGTCAGCAGTGGAGTGAGGATTGAACCCGGGCTGCCTAGCCCCAGAGCCCAGGGCCTTCCTGCTGCTTCCCTTTGCTGCCTTCCTCCTCCATGATCTCTCTGCTGGAGGCTGAGTCAAAGCCACAAAAGCTGCAGACAGCTTGACTACATCAACTACTCAGTCCCATCAAATAACTACAGTTGATTATTTGAAGATTCATATTTGCAAATTTACCTACTCACTAAAATTATACCCCAAAATCAATACTCAAAACACTTCCTCGGTCATTATTGGACACGTGCATTGAGCTGCTAGAAGTGCATGCTCCCAGCTGCCCTGGAACAAGACGAAGCTCTGCCCCCTCGTTTCAGCTCTCCTACTGTCATCAGGTGTCCTTCTCACATTTAGTGCCATGTTTCCACATTTCTGTGAAATAAATTTCTCTATTTAAAATGGCCCCCAATCTTAGTGCTGAAGTTGCTGTCTAATGTCTCCCAGTGCAAAAAGGCTATTTTGTGCCTTTCCGGGAAAAGCATGTGTTATATAAGCTTCGTTCAGGCATGAGTTACAGTGCTGTTGGTCAACGTTAATGAATCAACAATAAATATTAAATTGGGTATCTTTAAACAGAAACACACACAAAACAAGATTATTTATTGATCAGTTGATGACACTGTGACCCTCAGAGGCTCGCAGGAACCTAACCCTGTATTTCCCTAGGGGCAATGGTTTAGTATTTGCTAATTTAGTGTTCCTGGTGACTCTAGAACTTAACTGCCATGATTAACGAGTACTTCATCCTGCCTCATAACCAGTGTTACCTAAGTTTTTAAATTAAAGTGGCAATGGCACCTTGGGAGGGCCATAGGATCAAGCCCGTTTATCTCCAAGTATTTCGTGGCTTTAGCTCCTAGAGGCCCTGACTGGCCAACCTGCTGGGCCTTCCAAGAGTGCCCTCTGCACTTGCTTTACCCTCTACAGAAGGAAACCTGGCTAATCAGGAAAGAAACTCCCTCAAAAGGTAAACAGTGAGGAGAGTGTACATATGGTGGAAAACAAATGGGTCTTGGTACCATGTTGTGGAAATTATCTCACCTAGGTAGATAAAGGAGCAGGCTGAGCCCAGGTGGCACTGTTGAGTCCCCTCCTCCATTTCATGGCCCATTTGTGACGTATGCACCAGTCTGTCCCAGAAAACTCTCTCCCTACACTCAACACTCTCAGAACTGTGTTGTCCCGCTGGCGTGTGGTGCCCTGTGTCTACGCTGCCCCCCACCATGGCCGTGACCGCCTGCCAGGGCTTGGGGTTTGTGGTTTCACTTCTTGGGGTTGGGGGCATCATTGCTGCCACCTGCATGGACCAGTGGAGCACCCAGGATTTGTACAACAACCCGGTGACAGCTGTATTCAACTACCAAGGGCTGTGGCGTTCCTGTGTCCGAGAGAGCTCTGGCTTCACTGAGTGCCGGGCCTACTTCACCATGCTGGGGCTGCCAGGTAAGGGCTGGTGGCTGGGAGGCTGGTAGGGGCCACTGGGCCTCTGCCTGAGGCACCATGGAGGGACTGCTGGGGAGGGAGAAGCAACAGCCCCCACCACCAGGGTAAGAACAAGACCACAGAAACCTTAGGGAGAGGAGCTTTCTGGCGCTGTCAGGGCTCCTGTTCCCCTCACTGGATGATGCCCAATTCTCCCCAAGGGGCACATTTTAAAGATAAGCTCTTTGTGAGCAATGGCACTGAGTCTCAATCACCCACAGTAACAGGACTCAGGGGGCCCAGACTTTAGCCCCAAGATTCTCCCTCCTGAATTGGGGACTGTGAATCTCTCTCCAGGCCCCCTTGTGCCTGGTCCCAGCTTCTAGGGAGATCACTCTGTAAGTCATGTAAATGTCTAACCACTATGCTGAATTCCTGGAACTAATATAATGTTGAAGGTCAACTATAATTGAAAAAAAAATTAAAAACAAAATAAATTTTAAAAGGAATAGACGATGTTTAGATAAATAATAGCACTTCTGGGTAATGGACTACTAATAAGCTCCTATTAAAATACTATTTTACTCATACCAAACTAAACATTTAGCATTAAATATAATAAATGGTGTTCACAAAGCTTTGGTTGTACATGTATGCAATTAAGTGAAAAGAGAAAAACATCAAATGGTATGATTTTTTTAATCAGGTAAAAATTATATACAGAGAATGGATAAAAAGGAAGTATTACAAATTTTGTCTAGGATTTAAAATTATGAGTGATTTGTTAAAATTATCACTACTTACAAATTTTCTATTATGAGCACCAAAAGGTGGAATCAGAAATTAGGGATATTCAGGGTGGTACAAAAGTAGGTATACCGTTGTGAGTTTGTGCAACACAGAGTTTATTCAAATAGTATTATTTTTATTAATTAATTATTACATTGTTTAATGAAGAACTATAAACCTAACTTTGCCCCACCCTGAACAATGTGATAATATATTTTTAAATTAATAAATGTGTTGATTATTTTTATTACTAGCTTACTAATTTTACTCCTCCCATATTTTATTTTATATTTCCATTAGACCACCATTTTTGCTTAACTACCATGCATGATTTATATTTATATTCCTAAAAAATGGTAAAGCAAAGGTGAGGGAAGTTTATTCTCCATTATCGGTAAAATAATATAAGCTCCTGGAAATTTATAACTTGAAATGGCTCTGCCAGAACCATATTTAACCCTGAATATAGGGATAATTTTCCCTAAGAAGTCAGCAAAACATGTGCTCCATTTTTAAAATGATTAAACAAAGTAGTACCGACATTATTACATTATTGTTAGACAGAATCAGAACACGAATTATCATTACATATTATTATAATCAAACCATGAATTATCAGTATTGTTAGATCTACATTTAATTTTTTTTAAAAAAAAACACCTATTGCCATGAATGGGGAAGCCAGCTTTTTCCCTGCGGACCTTATTCACTCTTTGGAAATGGCAGCTAGGACAGTGGTCATCTCACTTCAAAGCACAGAAACTCCAGGAAATGAAAAATCCCATCTTCCAGATGTTGTAGAACATAGTCAATGTTTATTTCACATAAAAAAGCATGTAGACTTACAATTTCTCTCTACTCATTCAGTATTCTGCCTACGTAGGGGTGGCTTTAGTTTATTCTTTAAAATTAACCTTTCCTTCATCCAAAAAATAAAGTTACTGTCACCATCTCAAACAAGAAAGAAAGCTCGATTCATTAGACCTAAATAATATTTCCCTGTCTTGAAATTTTGCATAAAAACATTTGCATAGGGAAATGGGAGTGAGAATAGATAACTTGTAATAACCTATTTTTTAATTTTTCCATTATCAGCTTATTATTTTAGTGACATTATAGTCAATGTGTTGGGGGTTGTTAGACAAAAGTCATAAAATGAACGACTTAAAACCAAACTCTTATAGTTCTCTTTATGAGTAAAAAACCTGTGTCTTGGTTGAAATAAGTAAAATGGACTTTGCCCACAGAAACAGTGACAGAATCATTCCTGAATTACTCCAACATTTTCCAAATGAATTGGTCAATCCCTGCCCACCAGCAGAGACCATAGTCACTTTTGCTAGTTGTCCCCTCCCTACCTTTTAGACTTGGCCTTGTAGCTCAGTTCAAGGGGTACAGAGACAACAACACTATCACCTTAAGTCAGTGATTCTCAACCTTCCCAATGCTGCGACCCTTTAATACAGTTCCGCATGTTGTGGTGACCCCCAACCATAAGATTATTTTCGTTGCTACTTCACAACTGTAATTTTGCTACTGTTATGAATCGTAATGTAAATATCTGATATGCAGGATGTATTTTCATTGTTCGAGACCCACAGGTTGGTCATATATGACTCTTGCTTACTCTCTTTTTGGGGGATTTCTGGCTCATACTTCATTATCTACTAACCCTGATCACAGAACCTAAAGCAAGGTGTGTGGTTGAGGGAAGTGTTGCCTCCATTCAAATTAGGAAGGAGACCTTTCATATTTGCTTTCTGTGTTTGCTGGGAATAAAGTCCTGAGAGCGGTGGTTGGGTGCACCCAAGATAACATTGAAATGTCCAGTTGCTCAGCCTTGTTTCCTGGAGAACCTGTCCAGGTTAGAGGTGTGTGTGTGTGTGTGTGTGTGTGTGTGTGTTTCAGGGCCTTGAAATATAGATTTAGAGAAATTCTAATTAAAATGTATCTAAATTCAGAGGCAAAATGCACAGCTCAATTAATTATAAAAAAAAATAAATGTGTAGACAAAATGCAATGGCTGATCTCTGGCCAAGTCTCTCTTTTGCGAGATTATATAATTCCTGATACTTTCATCAATTGCAGTGAAAATGTTTCTGCAAAATGTAGAAGATTTTATGTAAAATGTGAAAGGGCTTTGGAGTGTCCTAGTTTAGTCTCCATGTTACAGATGAAGATACTGTGGCCTGCAGAAGCTCAGCAGTTTACCCCAAATCACCCAGCACAGCATGCGTTAGTGATAGTGTCAGGAGCAGATCCTAGGCCTCTCAGTAACCCATCAGGGTCCAGCCAGCCCGAGTCCCTCCTCTGGCCTTTGTGGAAGCTTCTGTGACTGCCACGTGGTCTTCATGTGCTCCTTGTGGCATGAGCAAAAGGGTGAGGTGGGGGTCAATAGGATGCCTCATGTCCTTTCATCCCAATTCCTCTAGGATTTGGCTTCCTGTTCTCACAAGTGGGGACAACTTAGTCTGACCCTAGTTCTCTATATGGAAATAGAGAAAGAACACCAGAGAGGACGTTGAGCAGGGAGCTCCACCTTTGCTGACTTAAAGCATCTGTGGTTCACTAGGACAAGTTCCTGAAACTATTTGTACCTCACTTGACTCACTCCCCCGCAAAAAAATATATATATATATATATGGGGGAAATAGTAACACTGCCCTGCCCATTGCTGTAAGATTAAAATGAAAAGATATAAAGGAAAAGTGGTTTAGGAGTTGTGAGGAGAAAATCTGAAAGTCTGGTTTAAGATGGAGATTCCTGGGCCATTTTTCAAAAGTGAGGTCAGCCAGGTGGTTTCCTGAGATGAGCAAGGCCTAAAGGAAGGGCTTGTGGGGGTTCTCAGCGGTGGACACATCAGTTTTTTCCCCAGAGGGTGGCGTGCTGGGGGCAGAGCCAGAACCAGGAATGGGGCACGGCCTTGGGGGAGGGTGTCCACTCAGCCCGCCCTGCTCTCAAACCAGCTGGGCCCGCGCAGATCAGCAGGACAAGTGCCTCTTGGGGCCGCTTCCCTAACAAATGAGAAAATAATGCCCTTGAACCAAGAGTGAAACTGAACTATCTAAGGAAAACACTGTGAGCAAACACCAAGAGCTGAGGGAAACCATCTGATTAGAGCGGCTCCCCACCGGAGCACGGTAGGCGCACACCTTGCACCGGAGGAAGGCGGCGGCTGGCCCCAAGGCGAAGGCCAGAGTGCCAGAGGCCCAAAGCCATGTCCACTACCACATGCCAAGTGGTGGGCTTCCTCCTGTCCATCCTGGGCCTGGCGGGCTGCATCACCGCCACGGGGATGGACATGTGGAGCACCCAGGACCTGTACGACAGCCCGGTCACCTCCGTGTTCCAGTACGAAGGGCTCTGGCGGAGCTGTGTGAGGCAGAGCTCAGGGTTCACCGAGTGCCGGCCCTTCTTCACCATCTTGGGCCTTCCAGGTAGGCGCTGGGCAGGACTCCCGGGGCCCCACCAGGTGAGGGCAGGAAGGGGCTGTGAGCTCCCACTGCAGCCAGGAGAAACCTGGGAACAGGTTTGGCTAAGAACAGAATGTGTGACCAGGAGGAGTTGGCCCCAAGTCAAAGAGGGCGATATCATAGGGGAGAAAAATCAGAGAATTCATACTCGTCAAAGGAACTGGTAGTGAGGGAGCAGGTCACGAAAAGGATGGGTGTGATGTAAGGGCATGACACCAGAACAGACTAGGGTTCCTCAAGGAGGAAATGAACTGTGTGCATGTATGTGCCTGTGACTTGCTCCTGCCTGCACATACATAGGAATAAGAAAGTAGGATGGTGACTATTTTCTTACAGCCAAAAAGTTGAGTTAATTTTATTTCATTTTTTAGTCAATTTTTCTTTGAAAAGTTGGGTCTCTGTAGGTGCTAACTATATAGATAGATAGCCATTAAATTATAGTCTTTTTCTGCATTTATGGTGAGAAGTTCTGGTATGCACTCCTAAAAAAACAATGTATGACAGAATATAACTATATAACTGTGTACTGTAGCTTTGCCAAGTTGACACATTAAGAATAACTATCACAGGCATCAGGCATGTGTTAGGACAGTGAACAATGGATGAACGCATACTTCACTGAATGAAACCCAAAAAGGGCTCAATGTCCTGAGCTTCCCTCCTAACCCCATTCTGATCTCAACTCTCCTCCTGTTTTGATGTTCTGGCCCACTTACTTTGGTTCTTATTTGCTCTACCTTCTCCTTATCCTACTGGATAAGGAGTAAGTGGCAAGTAAGTTGAACTGGAGGACAGACTTCACCATTCCTTGAATGCCTGCAGCATTCAAAGTTTATGTCCTGTAATTTTTCACTTGATTCTCATTTTTATGGCTTGGTTTCTATGGTTTAACTTGCCTCTCCATTTGGAGTATAGATTTCTTGTAGAGTAGATAATACTCCAAATTTTCTCCATCAGGGTTCAGGTTTAAATTCAGAAAATACATTCAGAAATTTAGAGGTATACAGGATGAAGAAACTGGCAAAAATTATTCACTCACTCTTCAATGATTTGAAATGAATCATTTATTCTAAATGATTAGCTCATTCATTCATCTATTTTAGTCCACCCATCCATCCATCCATAAAAAATATATAATTATAGAACTATATCCATAAAAAATATATAATTATAGAACTATAATTATATCCATAAAAAATATATAATTATAGAACTATAATTATATTATAATAATGTCAGAATTTAAATATAATTATAAAAGTGACATTCTTTCACCCCTGAAGATGAACTAAATACACATCATAGGATATTATGGGAGCTCTACTTGTGTTTAAAAAAAAAAGGAGAAGAAGAAGAAAGAAAAGAGAAAATAAAAGGTCAGGCTAAATGGCTCTGAGGAGTGTCCGGAATATGAGTTTGGTGAGGAAAGGAAAATGGTGTTGGGTTCTGCCTCTGAAACAAACACCTTGTGGATAGATAGATGGAAATAAATGTACATGAAACTGTTAAGAACCTGCGAAGCCCTTGAAATTGAATTGAGAAACGCAATTTAACTAATTCATCTTTATTTTTGGAAAGAAATAGAAGATGGGTGGCAGAGTAGAAGAATTGGGTTATTTATTCCATTTTTGGAAGCTACTTGTATTGCTGGATCAACAGGACCACAGACTACATGGAAGACCTGCTTAGGGAAGCAGGGGAGGGCGAACCTGGCCAGAGGGAAGAAAGGAACCCTATGAAGGAGAGACATGCTGTAGTGTGAGGGGAGAGGTCAGAAGGGACTTGCAAGACCATGAATTGTTGAACTGTTAAATGAAGAAAAATGACTGACCTCATATTCAAAATTAAGGCATGACATCCCATGACTTTATGCTTCATAACCTCTTCACGGAACCTCACCACATTATCAACCTCTTGCTCTTTCTTTATCTTTCCATATGTGGAGCTCCCAAATATTTCCACTCTTCTAATTGGCCAAACACATGGTCGGCAAACTGCGGCTCGAGAGCCACGTGCGGCTCTTTGGCCCCTTGAGTGTGGCTCTTCCTAAGCCTTAGGAGTACCCTAATTAAGTTCATAACAATGTACCTACCTATATAGCTTAAGTTTAAAAAATTTGGCTCTCAAAAGAAATTTCAATCGTTGTACTGTTGATATTTGGCTCTGGTGACTAATGAGTTTGCCAACCACTGGCCAAACCCATTTGTCTTTCCGGTTTTACTGAGAGAAACTCTGCTCCTCTCCCCCTTGACATTTCTACCCTCTGTGGAACAAGATCCCCTCTCTCTCTCCTGTTCCGGCCTCTCCACCAGAGCTCTGTAGGCCCCACACCATCCTGTCTGGTCATCCAGCTGATCAGTCCCTCTCCTTCTTGCCTCTTTCATCTCTCCTCCTGACTTATGCTTATATCCTCCCTTCCTGGAAATCTTCTCTTGATTCTGGTCATTGTCAAGTTCTGTCTCTCCCTGTCCATTAACGATACTTTGGGCTTGGTCCTGGATACCCATTGTTCCCACTGCCCAAATGCCCCACCACCCCAAATGCCATCTCCACAAATCTTCCCATATTCGAGGTCCAACTCAAATACCACCTCTTCCCTGAAGCCTCTTCACATCCTCATATTGACTGGGATCCCACAAACCTTTGTACCAAACCCAGAGCACTCTGATAGCAATGAGCATATTCTGCCCTCATGACTCTGCTCACAAACCCAAAAGCTGAGAAACCGAGGCAGCCATTGAAAAGGTGTACCCCAGCCCTGTCCATCTGGGTCAGGGGAACAGGATTCCACCAAAAGCCAGGAAAGACATTTCGTGGGACTGAATTGGCAGAAAAGAAGATGGTTTAAATCTTTGATAAAATCTAAAGCAAAAATCCTTAAGGTAAAAAACTATGAAACTGCTCTTAGGATCCTTTCTACAGGAGCTGCCTTGTTTGCTTCTTCTTACAATTGGCTGTTTCACATAAAGTCTAATGCTCATCATCATGTAAAACCAGCTTGCCTTTCCCCCATGTATGGCAGAAGAAACTGGTGCTAGGAGGTGAACTGATTATAAGTTGGTTGTAAAGCTGAAATGAGATCTACAGGAGCCTCCTAGTTTTTGGTCAAGCTGCATTTCCTTTCTTAAAAAAAAAAAAAGATGTGTTAGCCTTTTTAAATATGTGGGCAAACATCTAAATGTGTAGACACTATTGTCCATGGAAGGAAATCCCACAGAGAACTGAGGACACATCTACAAAGTCCAAGAGAACCTGTATCTTGGGTATAAAAATGCTTGCCCTGATTTCTCATGATCAAAGTTATGTAGGAATCTGAATGCCTCCTCAGCTCGTGGTTGTGGAAGTTGCTGCTTGGATAGCAGGGCAGTCACCCACAAAGCTTCAAGCCCTAGCATGGGCTAGTCACTGGAGGGGCATCATTTTGTGGTGGGGCCACCCATTATGAGAGTTATATAGTTGGACCCCATCTTAGAGGTGAAAAGAAAAGTCAATGAGGATGTTAGCCACCTACACTGACTCATCCATCACCCCCCTCCCCTGTTCATTGCCAGATGATCCTGAGCCCATTTTCCCTGATCTTCCCTCATTCCTTGGTCCAGGCCTTTCTCTTCCTTTTTTTTTTTTTTCTCTCAAATCTTCTTCCCCTATTGCCCTTTATACTCCCTCACCCATGGCTTTTTCAAATCCTCAAACATGTTTTGTCACCAGGAGAGAGGATTCAGGTTTGTACATAGTTAGTCCAAGCCAAAGCCATGAGGAGTTGGAGAGAGGTAACTTCTTTTTAAAGAAGGGAAGGGAACTGATATTTACTGAACCTGGCTTAGTTCTATGCTGGTGCCAACTCGCATCTGATCCTCACAACACCTCTATGCAAAAGATATCTCTATCCCATTCCAGAGTTTAGGAGATTAGGTTTTAGTAAAGTTACATTACTTGCCTAACAACTTACCTGGCAGCACCCATTCTGTAGGATTTCCCGAGATACAAAAGACCTCCCTATTGGTTCCCTGGGATCTATGGAAAATCTAGGCCTTTCACCTTGTTCTGAGGGGCCTTGCCTCTGAGGTCTCACCTCAGACTTCCCTCCTCCAGGCTCCCCTCCTCTACCAGCCCTATCAAAGGCCCCAGGCCAGGGCCTTTGGCTCCTGGTGACTTGCTGTGTCATCAGCCCCACCCTCACCCTTAGCCAGCTCAGTGATGTCAGCCACTCAGTTCCTCTCAACTCCCGACTCTGAGCACCTCCTCCTGAACTCCCTTGAGGTCAATTTTCCCAAGTTAAACAATTGAAATTTTGTTAATAAACAACTAAATGAAAATCTCTAGGAGTAGGGTCAAAACATTAATATTTCTTTAAAAGTTTCCCCAGGAGATGCTAAGGTGCAGTCCAGGCTGGGAACCACACCTGAAGGCACCTGGCTTATCAGTTCATTTTAGAGGAATAAGAAATTTTGCAACAGGGAGATAGCAGGGCAGTCACCCACAAAGTTCCCATTTTTCTGTTTGCTTCTATCAGCCCTGAATTCTGCCCACCCTTCATGTCTGATAATGCCTCACTGTTCATTGAAAAGAATTCTATAGTCACACCTTTGGTGTGAGGAATCAATCTATAGAACCCGTTGACTCACCTGTTATCGGCTGATAAGCCTATGCCTCTTGCTCAGAATCTATAATAATAAAAGCATAATATACTAATTAGACCAGACAGCCGAATGACCTTCCTGACAACCTTCCAGACGAAGCCGGGGCTGCAAGGGCCGAAGCAAGCTGCCACGACTGCAAGGGCCAAACCCCTTGCACGAATTTCGTGCATTGGGCCTCTAGTATCAAATAAGAGACAGAGTGGCTAAAAGAGAAACCTACCTCCTTTAGGAGCAGTTTCTCTTGTTATCTGTCTATGGAAAAGGATTAGAATCCCAGTTGGTAAAATCTTCTAACTAGAAAGGAAGTTCGGGTCACAACCATGTATCACCATGGTTATTATTAGACATAGGGGAATTGTAGCAGTGAGCGATGGAGAACATTTCCTCCTACTTCCTGGCATCTGCTTCCATCACAGTGTCCACTCTCAGAAGAACCTCCCAAGGGATCTCCAAAGCATGGAAGACTTTGGTCCTTCCATCCAGACTGAATTGTGGTTCTGACAATGGCCCCACAAGATATAACACAAAGTCGTGTCTTTTCCAACTGCAGGCTAAAAGAAAGGTGTAGGAGTAAGCTAAAAAGAGATTCCAGATATAAAAAGGAGCTTAAGATCTGGGTGGACCCCTGGTTCAAAGCAGGTTCTAGTGTTCATCAGAAATCCAAAGGTCAAGAAAGAGCAGGAAAGAAATGAGGACTTGTCATGCAAACCTGACCCCAGCAGAGGCAAGAGGGCATCTGAAAGCCTAAGGCAAAGGCTGACTGGGACAATCTGGCCACAGCTCCAGTACCTAGGGGCTCCTATGGCACACCAGCAGCAACTCTTCACATCAGCAAGCCCACAGTGATTCCACCTCCCACCTGCCAGCATAGCCCTCCCTTCTCATCCAACAGTGTCAGGGAAGGTCACGTACCTCAGCCATAGCCACAGCACACATGTGATATGTTTTCAGGAACAAATATTAGAATCACTCAATCAAAAGAGATTCGATGACCCTATCCTTTCCAAGAGTGTGGGATAAGAGTAAGTTTTAATAGAATGAGAAAAAGACATCTTTTATACTACTTGGTTAATTATTGTTTGGTGGGTTAGCTAGTTGGATGCTTGATTGGTTGAGCATATGAATGTGTTGTTTGACTATGGGAGTACACCAACATGTGCTAGAAAGATGGAAATGAATACACTAGTAGGTGACACATGCTTGCATTTGCCAATAAGGAAATGAACAGGATGTTTGTTGCCAAAATCCTATGGGGCCAGCAAAGCCATCAGGCAAGGCTTGGGAGGTCACAGGTGACACACTAGAGCCCTCCTGTCTTAGGAATGGATTCAAGGGCCACTCCAAGGCTCTCATGAGTTCTCTTTGCCTTAGTGGGGTTACCATGGCTCTAGCATCAGAATTCAGCTGCAGGTCCAAGATGACACTGTGATCAATTCTCCCAGGAATGAATGGTCAGATCACAGATGATTGATCCATACCATAAACCAAAACATCTACTTTGAAACTATAGTTGCTAATAGGACCAAGACTGATCATGGCTGCTTGTAGAATCCTCTTCCCAGGAGAGAAGCAAAGTTAAAATCAGAAGTTTTTTTTATAGAGAAGAGAGTCAGAAGCTAATAAATGGAGGTCAGCCCAGCCAGGTATGGCTCAGGGTTGAGCATCCACCCAGGAACCAAGAGGTCACCAGGTTGATTTCCAGTCAGGTCATATGCCCAGGTTGCAGACTTGATCCCCAGTAGGGGGCATGCAGGAGGCAACCAATCAGTGATTCTCTCTCATCATTAATGTTTTTACCTCTCCTCCCTTCCTCTCTGAAATAAATAAAAATACATTTTTTAAAATAAAATAATAATAATAATAAATGGAGGTCAGTGGCACAGAACTAGAGTAGCTGGATACCATTGTCTCTACACAGGGAAATACCTGGTGGAAAAGGGCCTCCATTCCTCAGATACTGCATAAGGCTCTTTAATGAATTCCCCATGATCTCCCTATCCTTTTTCAATATATTTCATTCATTGCTATGACAACTAGAGTAGGATGGAGCTTTCTGCTTTGCTCCACACAGTTCTTGAGTCCTGCTCTACTAGAACTCTCCAAGCTAGGAGCCTTTCTGTCTGGAAGACATCAAGCCTTCCTTTTGTAAGATTCATTATGCTTGCAATGGACATGTTTACTGTCTTTCCCCACTTTGGCAGAACCTCCATGAGAGCAAAGACCATGTCTGTCCTGTTAATTGCTGCCATCTTGTGCCTAGTCATGGGGCTCAGTAGAAAACTGTTGACATTAATCACTGCACTTTAAGGACACCCTAGAAATCATTGAAGGTTTCTAGGGTGTCCTTAAAAGAAAGGTCACTGCAGGAGAGCCCCAGTAGGACTTACAACTTCCACTGATCCTGAAAAGGAAACTGCTGGTAAAGTGTGGTCATGTTGAAAGGCCTGAGATTGATATAGTACCTTTTTATAAGTACCTAAAACTTACAGTTCACCATGGCCTTAGTGGCCCCCTTGGAAGGAGGCAAAAATACAGTACCCTTGTTATATCACTTAGTGACCTTACTTCATTATATGCTATAAATGAATACTAGGTTTTCGTAAGGGGACACAACTATATGAAACATTGAGCCCTCATGGAAAGACTAGAGAAGACAGATGTTTGGGTTAGAAGTCAAAGCAACCCAGTTTTACTATAAGCTCTATCAATAATTTTTAATGCCACCTTAGTCACACCATTTCACTTTCCTGGTCTCCAGAATATCAAGCTTTAAAATAAGGACATGAAATAGATAAATTCCATGGGCCCTCCCAGCTCCAACTGTCCATAATTTTCTCATTCTACAGGCATTTGCATGCATGTCCTTCATCAATCAGAGGATTGTAAGTGATGGTTTTGCATTTCCCACACTTCCACATCCCTTGACAATAACAAGGTTCACGTCATGGTTTATGGACTTGCTGTTCCTCAGAAACTCAGTGCTGGTTGGTTGTGGTTGCTGCGTTTTATCAATCATGTTGCGATGATCTTGTCTGTCTGCTTGTGTCTTGCCCCTTGACCCACAGCCATGCTGCAGGCGGTGCGAGCTCTGATGATCGTGGGCATCGTCCTGGGTGCCATCGGCCTCCTGGTGTCCATCTTTGCCCTGAAGTGCATCCGCATTGGCAGCATGGAGGACTCTGCCAAAGCCAACATGACACTGACCTCTGGAATCATGTTCATTATCTCAGGTAAACTAGGAGCCTGGGGTGCCTGCTGTCAGACGTGCTTCTGGGAATGTCAAAATCATTCTGGCAGAGGAAACACTGCTTCTTCCTGTTGAGCCATAGCTTGAGCACACTTCAGAGCTTTGCACACTAGGATTACAGCAGGGATGAGGAACCTTTTTTCTGCCAAGGGCCATTTGGATATTTATAATATCATTCACAGGCTATACAAAATTATCGACTTAAAAATTATGTTATTAGGAAAAAAGCTCCTAGATTTATTGAATTTTGAATCCTGTCTGCTGTTGCCTTGGCAGGGCCAGACCAAATTATATAGCCCTTGGGCCAGAGGTTCCCCACCTCTGTTCTGCAAAATTATCATGAGTGCTAATGTCCCTCTTAGCTGCCACCCCAGTCCCATTATGAGACTAGAGGCCCAGTGCACAAAAATCGTGTGCTGGGTGGGGGTGGTGAGGTCCCTCAGCCTGGCCTGCACCCTCTCGCAGTCCAGGAGCCCTGGGGTATGTCCAGGAGCCGTAAGACATCCTTAGCACTGCCACAGAGGCAGGAGAGGCTCCCACCACCGCCGCTGCATTTGCCAGCCGTGAACCCAGCTTCTGGCTGAGCAGAGCTCCCCCTGTGGGAGTACACTGACTACCAGGGGGCAGCTCCTGCATTGAGCATCTGCCCCCTGGTGGTCAGTGCACATCATAGTGACCGGTTGTTCCGCCATTCAGCCTATTTGCATATTAGCCTTTTATTATATAGGATTCACAACCCTAAGGTAGTCATGTGACTCAACCCCAAAAGGCATTATTTTGGTAAGATTCTAGAAAATGATTTTAAGAGAAGAGTTCTTAACATTGTCAAAGAACCAGGCCCCAAATGCTTGTACTATTAACCATTGGTTCTAAAATACATGCAAAATCTCTTTCTGCACATATTCAAATCCTTCCATAATTAGAGAGATAAGAGAGTCCAAGCACCTAGCACAATGTCTAGGACATAGTGGGACTTCAATAGTCGATGCTTGGAATAACTGTTTGTTATAGGAATGGAATGTTCTGAAGCCTATTCCTCTACACTCATGTAAGTATACATTGCCTCAGAAACATTGTGGTCACTTTAAAGCTGATTCCAGAGCTTTCTTGTTCTTTATCTACAGGTCTTTGTGCAATCGCTGGAGTGTCCGTGTTTGCCAACATGCTGGTTACTAACTTCTGGATGTCCACAGCTAACATGTACTCCGGCATGGGTGGGATGGTGCAGACTGTTCAAACCAGGTAACCTCCTAACCTCAGGATTCCATGGTGAATATTGTTGTAGAAATCCAATTAAACACATATGCCTAATGTGACTGTCAGTGCCTGAAATAGCAAAAATTTATCAGAAGCAACCATGCCATATCGTAAATCAACAATGATCTGTAAATTCATAACCTTCATTTCAGTGAAATATCCTTGGTGATATGACTTGAGGCTGATCTGACATTTGCATTGAAATACAGTGACAGTTCATGATATTTATCTAACACTCTTACACAGACCCCATTGTGGTGGCCATGAAAGAGGCACTATTAACCAAGGCATGTAAATGAGCATCAACCCGTATCTCTAGTCCATGATGGGAACCCGGCTAGGGACAGGTAAAAGACTGAATAGAACTGAGCAAGACTAGTGAGAAAAGTAATGTTTCCATCCTCTTTCAGCTTGACTCTTTCTCTTGTTCATGAATTCACTCATTTTACAAATGTATTGAGCACCTACTGTGGGCCAGGAGCTATTCTGAGTGCTGGGGTAAAGACAAGTTCACAATTCTCATGGAGGTTATGGTGTAGCAAAAGGACATGAAACCCCGCTATAAATTGGTATCTGAAGGAGGGCAGAACTTTTAAAAGATGAAAAAGCAATTCTAACATGTGTATTCATTTAGCAACTTCAAAGGGACATTGCTCATAGTAAGAAGCAGCAGCAAATCCCTGAAGGAGAAAGACCTTGTTCTGAGAGAGCAATGCAAATGTTATAGCTAAGTGACCGGTCATCTCTGGAGTAAATACACTTGGTATTTCTTCAGCCACACCATTATGGGATACAGACAGGGTATAAGGACATGATAAAACCATTTACTCTCTGGCTTCCCTGGAACTCCTATCCCCATCCATGTCCCTGCTTTGCTTCAAGGAAGTGTAGCTGCCCTTATGTGCCTCCATGGTCCCCCAGGTTCTCTTGGTTACAAGAGCAACTCAGAAGTAAGTTGACCGACTCATTCTGGTTTGCCTGGGACTTTCCCAGTTTTAGCATAGAAAGTCCCATGTCCTAGAAAGACCCTCCGTCACAGGCAAATCAGAAGAGCCCACCTTGCCCACAGTTTCTATGTGCCTAGAGTCACATCCCTGCCCAGGGGGCCACCTACCACCCACCTGACACCCAGCGCTAATGTGTGCCATCACCCTCTCACACCATCTCCTAGAACAGTGATGGCGAACCTATGACACGCGTGTCAGAGGTGATACGCGAACTCATTTTTTTTGGTTGATTTTTCTTTGTTAAATGGCATTTAAATATATGAAATAAATATCAAAAATATAAGTCTTTGTTTTACTATGGTTGCAAATATCAAAAAATTTCTATATGTGACATGGCACCAGAGTTAAGTTAGGGTTTTTCAAAATGCTGACACGCCGAGCTCAAAAGGTTCGCCATCACTGTCCTAGAACCTGACGGGCAACTTCAGTCCTGAAATTGAGATCAGAGGATTCCAATTGGCTTCCTGAACTTTTTCCTCCACGATGGGCAGCATTTTTTCTCTTTCTGTCTTTTCATCTTCTCTATACAGATAGCACAGCTGCCAAGAAAAATCGTGGTAGTCAATCGATGGGGCTTTGGTTCCTGCCCTGCCCCCTCTCCCCTTCCTGACACTTGCAGAACCTAAACCCTGGACCAGAGCTACAAACTGTCTGCCCTGGCCCTGTAGACAGCTTGCAAGGTGTTTTGTATTGGCCTAAACATCTCATTTTATAACCAACTTTTAAAAGTTAGAAGTGTCTCAGGTTGGGTTGCTCAGAAACAGATCCTGAGGATCCGTGTGTGAGTGATGTATTAAGGACAGAGAGACAGATTAGGGCATGGGACAAGCAGAACAGGGAAGGGTGGTCTCAGATGAAGGGTGGACTCAGCCTGATCCTAGGGAGCTGTGAGGTATTTCATATTTCAGCACCAGCCAGCCTCTGTGCATGTGGGGAAAGTGACTCCAGTGGCTGAACCAAAGCCAGAACTCAAGGGAGAGTCACAGGGACCGGCAGGTAAAGGCAAAATAACACAGGAGCTGGGGGAGAGACACAGAAATGGATAAAGGGACAAAGGGGAACTGGGCAGAGCACCATTGTACCTGCGACACAGAGATTTTCTAATGCAAACACACTTACATCATATACACACAAGGGTCTATTTTTTTCACCTTCTTATAAAAAAATCAGAGCTGGCAGCACTGGGCCCTCATTCTCAGAGGGCAACATCTCTGCGGCTGAGAGGCAGCTGCCCTTTTAACTGGGGCTCACACTCTCCAGGTTGCCACAGTCCCCACTACTCTCAAATGCCCCACTCTGAAATCATTTATCATCACGTTTATGGTTTTCCCCTCCACATAACAGAGTTAAGAAAGTGAAGTATTTCCTTACACCTAGCCCACTTTGCTCATTTAAGTTTCTTACCTGTCCCAGATAGGTATATACGGTTGCTAACCTTGATCAAGAGTGCCTAAGGTACCCTAGCGGCTAGGGCCTAGCCGGTTTGGCTCAGTGGATAGAGTGTTGCAGGCTCGATCCCCAGCCCCAGGTCAGGGAGAGCGCAAGTGCAGAGGCAACCAATTGATGTGTCTCTCCCACCTGGATGTTTCTCTTTCTCTGTCTTCCCCCCATTCCTTCTACTCTCTCTAAAAAAAATCAATGGAAAAATAACCTTGGGTGAGGGTTAACAAAAAATTAATAAATAAAATGGGCAAAAAATAAATAAAAGAGTGTCTAAGTTGAGGAAGGCGACCTCATTCCTCATGCACAGAGGATGGTGTAGTTTATGATTAACAGTGAGGGCTAGGGAGGCAGAGTGACCCGAATTTGAATCCTGGAAATGCCATGTTCTTCCTGGGTCTTTGGAAAAGTTAATTAGCCTCTCAGAGCCTCAATTTCCTCATCTATAAGATGGTCACATCAATTTAGTTCTTTATGAAGACGGTACTCCTCCCTACACGGATGGTTGCCGGGATTACGTGAGATAGGTGAGATGAATGCTTCCTGGACCACAGTAAGAACTCAAGGGACCAAAATTCCTTCAGAAATTGAGACCGATTCTCTCAAACTTCTCTGGTTAAACTGTCCAGCCACTCCCCTTTGGCGACCTCAGTGATCTAAGCGGTCCAAGAATCCTGCAGCTGTATTGCTGGCTAGCTCAGTGCCGATGCTATGCTCCAGGGCACCTGTTTAGTTGGCTGTGACCCAAAGGCATGTGTGTTCAGGGGGCATGGGCAGGGATAGGTGTAGAATCCAAAGGGGAAACAGAGAGGACAGGGCATGGCCAAATGCAGTGGGTGGAACCTGGGGAGTTGAGTCAATCACATTCATAGCCATCATCTCCCCACTCAGGTACACCTTTGGTTCGGCTCTGTTCGTGGGCTGGGTCGCTGGAGGCCTCACGCTAATTGGGGGAGTAATGATGTGCATCGCCTGCCGGGGCCTGGCACCCCATGAAACCACGTGAGTTTCCCCATCCCAATGTAATCAGAGGTCTGATTGGGTCCATTTTAACATATAATTCCCAGCCAGAATGGTCAGTCCAGGCATATGGAATAACATTGTTGAGCATGAACCTTCTCTTTTATGGGGGATAGAAAAAAACGGGAATAGGAATATTTCTACCTGAGCACATTTAGGTGCAATCCTATTTGAAGGGGGGAAACCATCCAGGAGTTCCCTCTGGCTCCACTATACTATAACTCAATGACTCTCAGCTTGGAGCAATTTTGCCCCCAGGGGATGTTTGGCAACATCTGAAGACACTTTGATTGTTACAACTTTGGTGGGTGAGGGGATAGATGATACTGGCATCTAGTGGGGGGAGGCCAGGGATGTTGCTAAACATCCCACAATGCACAGGCAAGCCCCCACAGCAAAGAAGCATACAGCCCAAATGCCAATAGTACTGCTGTTGAGAAACCTTGCTGTAGCTCCATAAATGGGCCCGGAGTTGAAGACCTCGATCACAGTCTGGTCCTGCTGTTAACTGGGCCTGCGACTGCCAGCAAATCATTTGCCCTCTCTGGACCTCTGTTACCTCACCCATAAACTGCCCAGGTCTACGGGTTTCCTGGGACACTGGACTTTTGGGGCTAAAACTGACACATTCCAGGGTAAATGAGGTGGTTTGTCCTCCTACCAAATACAGCTATGATCCTGGAATGTTTCTTTGTCTTTCAGTTACAGAGCCGTGTCTTATCACGCCTCGGGCCCCAATGTCGCCTATAAGACCGGAGGTATCAAGGCCAGCTCTGGCTTTGGGCCCACCACCAAAAACAAGAAGATATACGATGGGGGTGCTCGCACAGAGGACGAGGTACAATCTCATCCTTCCAAGTATGACTACGTGTAGCACTCCAAGACACCTGACATGGGCAGAAGAAAACCCCAATTAGAGCTCACCCCAAAAACAAGGACATTTTACCTTGATTCCTGATGGCTTTTGACTCCCTGCTGGAAGTTAGAAAAGCATTGATTTCACCTATGGGGAGGCCAGATGGTCTTAGCCACATGTCTATATCTCTAAATATTCCATCACAAAACAACGAGTTATCAGATATGAATGAGAGCCTATAGCTCACATTTTCCAATCCTCTATTTCTTTTTTTTTATATCTTCCTAATCTGATTATAGAATATGGTTTGAATTCCTATCTGACACTTGAATGATTTAGACAGACTCTCCCTCCTCCTTCTAGCCAATAGCCCATTGATGATCTATTTCTCAACTCATCCCCCCCAGAACAATTCTGAAAGGAAAAAAAAGAGAGTCTGTTAAAAGATATCATTTCCTGCTACTTTTGCCTCTACAAACACTGATTGGAGAAGAGGAGAGAGGGGAAATATATGTGTAATGTCTCTGGCTCATTATCTGAGTTTTCTTATCCTGTGATCTTAAATGGACCAAAGTGATTTCAGTTTAAAGAAAGCATCCAAGCTTTTCCACTTCGTTTGGCATCTGCTCATTCCCACAAGACTCTCCCAAGGGTTTCCTGAGCCCCCCACTGTGAGTCCCCCTTCTGTCACAGGCCAGAAAGCATCCCTAGAAGAACGAGAAGAGGTTGTTGTTGTTTTTTGCTTCTCTAAATATATTTGATATTCTACATATAGTTAGAATAAATAATGTATTAGTAAAAGGATACACCATCTCTGTGAATTAGCCTCACTGCAACGCATAGATAAAAAAAAAATGAAAAACTAATTACTTTGATGTTGTCTATATTGTACTTTGTGAAAATCACACTTAAGTCCAAATTTCATAAAATGCTCACTGATCCTAATTCCCT
>NW_005873400.1:0-14358 GCF_000147115.1 Myotis lucifugus
TTGTCCATCATTAGGTTCCACTTCGACCCCAGTTCTCTCCTCTCCCTCGGCTTTACCCCCCCGCCCCCACTGGTTTCATGCCAATAGAGGTAAGCTTTGTTCGCTGGTCAAAGCGTCATCCACATGGAAAAATGTAAGTATTTCCCATCTGCCAATGTGTCCCTGTGTTTCGGAAAGATCTCTCCACGACTAGTTCACGCTCTACTCAGAAAGGGGTAGGGAGCCCACGTAATGGCTTTTTTAAAATAATGTATCCCTCTTGTTTTTAAAATGAGGATTTCACTACCTGTTGAGTGTGTTTCCCTCCATGTCCTGCGTGGTTCAGGGTTCAGGGTCTGGAAGAGGAGCTAACCACAAATGAAAGAGAAAAGATACGAGATAATTTGGAAATATTGGTGAGCCAGGCGGGCAAGTCCAACTCAAGGAGAGGGACTTCCACTGGTGCTCCGGCTGCACTAACCTTTTATTGATCTGGGATACACCCATAGCATAGCCCTTAGGCAGGCAAGTTCCAGTAACACAGAGACTAGCTCATCAGCAGACAATTTTCAGTAATAGGCAGAATATCCAAACAATAATCAACAAGGACTTACAAGAGTATCTAAGGAATTAAGTGAATTAAAGTGGGGAGGATGCTTCAGCTACCATTATCTAGATTAACTGGGTGGTTCCCAGCTCTGACCTTTGCTAGGGCTTCAAAGGTCACAGGCTTTTGGGGGTCTCTACTCTTCTCTGCTAGTGAAGACGATAGGTGGTCTCCGACAGCTACTAAAAGTGAGGAGAAAGCAACACTACAGCTGCTCTTGCCCCTCTCGCCCTTCTGGTGATAGTTGTGCATGGGGCTGCAAGCTGGTTCGCGGGCCATCAAAGAAGCTATCTGGGTAGCTCACGCAGTTCTGCCGGCTTCCCAGGGGCCATTGCAGCCTTTCAGGTGACGTCAGAGCCTCGCAGGGTCCATCGCAGCCTCGCATGGGTTGTTGCAGCCTCGTAGTGGCCGTCGCAGCCTCAGGCAGCCTCACAGGGGCCGTCACAGCCTTGCAGGGGCCATTGCAACCTCACAGGGGCCGTCACAGCCTCGTAGGGGTCTTTGTAGCCTCGCAGGGGCCATTGCAGCTTTGCAGGGGCCGTTGCAGCCTTGCAGGGGCTGTCACAGCCTCACGCAGCCTCACTGGGGCCGTCGCAGCCTCGCAGGGGCTGTTGCAACCTCACACAGCATCACAAGGGTTATCTCAGCCTTGCAGGGGACATCGGACCCTCGCTGGGTCTTTCGCAGACTCTCAGGAGCCGTTGCAGCCTCACAGGGGTCGTCGCAGCCTCACAGGGTCTGTCACAGCCTCACACAGCCTCACAGGGGCCATCAAGCCTCGCAGGGGCTGTTGCAGCCCTGAAGGGGCCGTCGCAGCCTTACAGGGGCTGTTGCAGCCTCGCAGGGCTTGTCGCAGCCTCACGCAGCCTCTCAGGGGGAGTCGGAGCCTCGCAGGGCCTGTCACAGCCTCACGCAGCCTCTCAGGGGGTGCAGCATCCCACATTGGGGGTGAAGGTGAAAGACAGAAGCTCCTCTCGCTGTCTCTCCTGTTGCTCCCTTGTGTATCACCAATTCTCTAAGTTTCTGAGAGCAGTCTGCAGGTGCTGGACATCATCCTTTAACTGGTCAACACGAAGTTTGGCATTCTGTGTTTTGTTGGGAGGCTCCTTGCTGGACAAAATCTCCAGGTGTATTAGCTGGCTGAATATCTGGTATGCTTGCTTGGATTTCATTTTCTACTAAGTGCACAGACTGCTTGTCTGCCGTCTCCCAGCGTTCCATGTGAGACTGGATCTGCTTGTGCGTTTGCTGGTACAGTGGTTCCATGTCCCCAGCCCAATGGGGTCTGGCTGTGGCTTCCTCCAAACGTGATTCTGCTTCTTGAGTGTGTCCCTTATGGATGTGAGGAGTTGAAATCTGCAGTTTGTTGGGTTAAACTGCAAAACCACAGGTGGTTCCTTTTGTGCCACTGGCACAGCTTGGGTGGGGATGTAAATTGAGTAGGGTGGGGTCTCAGAGAATCACCAGGGTGGAGCAAACAGCAATGGTTATTGTCAGCGTCGCCCCAACTCCTCGGATCTCCACAACTCCGCGTGTCCGCATCCCTGAGTGCTGGCGAGCAGCTCCACGAGAAAGACACCCTCACTCTCCGACCCGCAGCAAGGCTGTTCCGCCTCTCTCTGTAGGGGTCTGGGACCTCAGAATCCCTCCCCAAACAGGCAAAGTGAATTCAAGAGCTGGTATCCCCTTCCCATTGAAGGAAACAGCACATCCAGTTGCAGCCCGCCTGGTGCGCGACTCAGTACCTCTATTCTTGGTGCCTATGCACCTCCTACTCAGTCTCAATGCGCTTCATTCTTTCCTTCCAGTTGTAGAACTTCCACTGGGCCAGCTTTTCAATGGTTCTGGGATGATCACTGTTTTGTCTTATAGTTGGGTAGTTTCAGTGTTTGTTGTGGGAGGCAGCACACACAGGTCTATACCTTATGGCCATCATCTTTGGTTCTACAAGATATATATTTAAAAAAAAAAGAAAGAAAGAAATTGCATGAGACCCAGACCAGGCCAGCCCCACCCCCATTGGGAAAGATTCAGACCCAGCTGGCCCCACCCCTGTAAAGCCCTCCTGGGCAGGGGGCACAGCCTCAGGTCCCCTGTCATGCCCTGCTGGGCAGGGAGGGCAGCCTAAGGGCCCCCATCAAGCCCTGCCAGGTGTGAAGTACAGCCTAAGGTCCCCCTGCCTGGTGCAGTGGCAGAGGGTGCAGCCTGAGGTCCCTTGACCTTGGCCTGGGAGCACGCTTTGTGGTCCCCTATCCAGCCCCCTGGGCAGGGGGCACAGCCTGAAGTTCCCCGGTCCAGAACTGGGGTGGGTGGAGGACCTTGAGGTCCCCCCGTTAAGCCCTGCTGGAGAGGGGGTACAGCCTGAGGTCTCCTGTCAAGCCCACTGGGTGAGCAGCACAGCCACAGGTCCCCGCTGATTGCTCTTTAAGGTTGTTAAGGAAACTTGGCTTCTGCTGTGAGTGTAGCCATCTTGTGTTACGGAAACCCCACCTCTGCTGTGGGAGCCGCCATCTTTTGTGACAGTGTGATGGTCAATTTGCATATTCCCTCTTTATTAGGTAGGATTAAGACTGCCTGATGCATTACGCCACAAATACATGCCGTTACAAATCACAGAGCACTTTATAGCTCACACAAACTCCTCGTGCCATGGGTTTAGGCTTAATGGGGTCCCCAAAAGGTGGCTTCATCTGGATGCAGGTGCGGCGCCATCTGGTGGCTGGAAAAATCTGGTCAGGAATGGGTTTCCATGGCTTCTGCCACCTGAGATCTTGCAAAGACTCTTTCCTGACTCAACTTCATCTCCATCTCCAACAGGTCAGGGAGGTGAATTGCAGCTTGATCCGGGGTATTAGCCGTCCCATGCCATTTGGTGTTTGGTGTGGAGCAGGCAGATCGCCAATTAATCTGGGCTTCCTCTGGAGGAGATTCATTGTCCTGGTCTGGGTCCCGTTATATAGCCAGGTTGTTTACCCACGGCAGCCCAGGTGCTTACCAACTAGGTTTAAAAACAAGTTTCTATCAACATGCCACAGATATGCACTAAAAAACATGCTTTCCACCAAAGTAAGTTCAAAACAAGTCCTTATCTATGGGGTACACACTTCTGGCTTACTTCACAAACATGTTTTTCCAAAAATGTTCAAAACATCACACAGGTGTTCATCATACTAAGTTTCACACAAACATTTTTCTACTATGACACTTGGTCTCTCTCCTTCTCTGTGACTTGCTCTTTCTGTTCCCTGGTGCTGTGGGACGGCCGGGAGACCAGGTCACCTGTCCCGGAGAACGCCTCCCGTTCTGGGGTTGACCGATTGTGTCTCTGAGCTGTAGTTTTTCTTGTTGCTCTATCGTCTGTATTTCCTGTAACGTGTTAGACCTAGAGACTCAATGAGTTTCAGGTTCAGCCAGACCTTGGGCCAGACTTTCCTGGGTGGTCCTGGGTGCATCCCACTACATCCCACAGGGATGCACCCTGAGTGGGGACAAGCCTGGTCTCAGAGCTGGGCTGGGGCCAGCCCCTACCCTCTATTTTCCGTTCCCCCTCACCCCTCTTGGGGCTCCTCACCTAAGGGAGTTTTGTTTTGTTTTTGTTAATCCTCACCAGAGGCTATTTTTCCATTGATTTTCTTTAGAGAGAGTGGAAAGGAGGGAGGTAGAGAGAGAGAGAGAGAGAGAGATGACAGATGTGAGAGAGACACATCAATTGGTTGCCTCCCCCACCCACCCAGACCTGGGCCAGCTAACACAGGAAGGTACTTATCCTTGACTGGAAATCGAACCCGTGACCCTTTGGTGTGCCGGCCGATGCTCACCAAGGATTTTGAAACAACCACTGAGCACTGTTTGAGGTCTGTGATGTCACTCAGGGGTGTTCTCATCCCACCTCTCCTTCCTCCGTCAGCTGGGAGGTTCTATAAGGAAGATGTGTCCTTCATGCAGCTATTGTTTCCTGGGTGAGGGCATCTAGAGGTTGATAGCGTGCCTGCCGTCTCCTCACACGACAGAGTGGTCCCAGGATTGCTTAGCTTTTTAACTTTTTTCCCCAAATAGATATTATTTTATTAAAATTCTTTTCAATTGCAGTTTACATCCAATATTATTCTGTATTCGTGTCAGGTGTACAGCATAGTGGTTAGACAATCCTATCCTTTACACTAGTCCCCGATATTTGCAGCCCCTGCCTGGCACTGTCCATAGGTCTCCGGAGCTTTCCCAGGGCAGGGAGAGGCCGTGGAGACCTTATGGGGTAGCTCAGTCACCGAGGCTGCCCGAGGGCAGGTGAGCTGCCAACACCTGAACTGGCATTTTCTCTCTGCCTCCTGACCCAACAGGGGGTGCTGTGTCTAAACTGACCAGGAGGGCAGAGTGAGGGCAAGCATCTGTGCAACATGGAAGTTCATTCATGCTTACGACCTAGCGATGCAGAGGGGGTGATGGGCGACTGTGATGGGCCATTAGCTGTGGCCCCTCTATTTGATGCACATCTATTCTGTGCTCCTCAGGACCTGAACTAAGATGAGCCCAGCACCTGTAAGGAGGCAAAGAAGACATGTCAGGCTCCTGGCTGGCAGCCAACCTGACTGCACACACTTGGTGACACAGGACACACAGCCCTTCTCAGAGCCCTACAAAGACAGTGCCTCCCACGACCTTCGCCCCACTGACTTCTAGGCTGCTCATGCAACGGCCTGTGCCCTCCATCTGAGGTCTGTGCTCTAGATCTGAGGTCTGTGCCTCCATCTGAGGTCTGTGTCCTCTATCTGAGGTCTATGCCCTCTGTATGAGGTCTGTGCCCTCTGCCTGAGGTTGGTGCCCACTAAGGCCTAACCAAAGCTGAGGATGAGCAGCAGGGCTGTGAGTGAGGTTTCCTTGTGCCCAGAGAGCTGTGCAGAGCATCCAGTTTGTCCCCAAATAAGGTTCCTCCGCTTCACACAGTCACCAGAACGCATGTGCTCTGTTCCACAAATACTCACGTCTGTTTAAGAAATAATCCACACCCATCACATTTCAACCATAAACATTACAATCTCTGCATTAGAAAACTTTCTTACCCACTTTCCAGATGGGCACCTTGAGGTGAAGCTGGAAGTCATCGTATTTGTCTGACAAAATGAGGGTGTGGACAGGGCACAGTGTCTCTGGCTGCCATCAGCCCCTCACCCAGGCTGGGCAGGCACCCCAGCGGGACCTCCACCCTGATCCAGGACACCTTTCAAGGCAAACCAGCCGGCCCCAACCCGTGCACCAGGCCTCCATCCTATATAATAAAAGGGTAATATGCACATTGACCCTAACAGCAGAACGACTGGGAATGACTGGTCACTATGATACACACTGACCACCAGGGGGCAGACGTTCAATGCAGGAGCTGCCCCCTGGTGGTCAGCACGCTCCCACAGGGGGAGGGAGCACTGCTCAGCCACAAGCCAGGCTGATGGCTGCCAGTACAGCGGTGGTGGTGGGTGCCTCTCCCACCTGCTCAGCAGCGCTAAGGATGTCTGACTGCAGCTTAGGCCTGCTCCCTGCTGGCAAGTGGAAATCCCCCGAGGGCTCCTGGGCTGCCAGCGGAATGTTTGACTGCCAGCATAGGCCCGATCGAAACAGGGAGCAGGCCTAAGCCAGCAGGTGGGCATTCCCTGAGGGTTTCCCGACTGCAAGAGGGCACCAGCCGGGCTGAGGTATCCCCCCCCCCCCCCCCACTTAACAAATTAATGTGCCCTGGACCTCTAGTCTATCTATACAAAAGCCAAACGAAATATCAGAACGACTGGTCGACCAATCGCATGATGTGTACTGACACCTTGGGGAAGCACTTAATGAGAAATGCCCCCAGGGACAGTGCCTCCCATAGTGCAGCAGCCACTCAGAGGTGGGTCCACAGCTGCTCAGATGAATGGGTGAGGAGGGCTCCCACAGCAGTCTGATTCCTGTAGCCACTCCCCTCAGCACTGAAGAATCTGTGCACTGGGCCTCTAGTAATATAACAATGATGGTGAATAATTAATGTGGTTACCCACCCCCTCCCCCCAAAGTGGATAAACAATGGTGACTCTTGCATTGGGTGGTATCTTAATTTTTTTAATTTACTTTTTATTCTCAATCTACTTGATGCTTTATTATTATTACTATTTATTTTTTATTGTTTAAAGTATTACATATGTCTCCTTTTTCCCCCATCCCCTCTTCCCCAGCCAATCCCACCCCAGAGGGTCAGCCCCCACCACTCCAGTGTCTGTGTCCATTGGTTATGCTAATATGCATACATACAAGTTTTTTGATTGTCTCTAACCTTCCTTCCCCAAACCCCTCCCACCCCTCCGTTCTCCTGCCATTTGTCTCTGGATCTATTTTTGTTCACCATTTTATGTTGATCGTTATATCCCACATATGAGTGAGATCATGTGATATTTATCTTTCTCCGACTGGCTTATTTCGCTTAGCATAATGTTCTCCAGTTCCATTCTTGCTGTTGTAAATGGTAAAATTCCTTTTTTATATATATACTAGTAGCCCGGTGCACAAAAATTTGTGCACTGGGGGGGTGGGTCCCTCAGTTATTAAACATTTATCGGCACAACACTGCCCACACTGGTGGTGGTGGTGGTCTTGTCAGAATGTGTCATATTATGCAGATAAAAATCTATTTAAACAGATTTGATGTAGATATTTTCAAAGATGGAAGAATTGTCCCTGTCAACTATTTTAGTTGATTCATATCTTCAGTAATTGTCATCATTGCAAAGTTTTCAGTCCCCATATGGATTGCTGGATATAATAGGTCATGCACTGTCCCTGTCCTTTGTAGCCTTTGTGACCTTAAGGAGGACTCTAGTTTTCCATTTATATGTTTAAATACCAACCTTACCGGCTTAGAAATGTAAGCTTTTAACACTGCTCTTTCTGTTCCGTATCCTTCCGATGAAAAGTGGAGTTGGGTTGCAGCACAGGAGAGAAATTCAGAAGGGGAATATTGAAGTAATGACTGCAGTAGGAGAAGAGGGAACCTATTTCCCTGGCCACAGGCGCTGGGGTCCTGGACCACAGGGCTGGCAGCTTCTCCAGGTGGCTGCAGCCTGGGACCTCAGGCGGGTGGCTTGTTCATCTCCTGGGCTGCAGCCAGCCACAGGCGCTGGCGCCAGGACCAAAGGTGGGCGGCTTCTTCTTCTGGCAGCTTCTTCTTCTTCTGGCTTCCAGGGAGGGCAGTCTGTTATGTGTATATGTGTGTGCATGCAAACATAGGCTTGTACATGTGTGTATGTGGAAATCTGCTGGGCAAGTCAAAACCATTGAAGAGTTGCCCCCTATCTCTTGAATCTTCCAGAGAATCCCCCACTTTTTTATTCTATCACTATTGGAGACTCAGTATTTGCAGCCAGCCAGCCAGTAACTCTCTCAGTGTCTATTTCTGACTTCTTCTTTCCCTGTCTGTCTTCCAACCCCTAATCATATTTCCACCTGGATGCATCATATTTACTTCCAATATGCTGTATAGAAAAGGAGTCAGGATGCTGTCTTCCCATGAATAGTACTCAGTAACAAACCAATTGCATTTTAGTTGGGCAATGCCCCTACCCACCCTTCAAATCCCTGCCACCATGCATTTCTGTTTCCCTTTTTATTTGTTGGATTTTTCTGCTGCTCCTTCTCCTCACCCCACCACCCTTGGATCATAATGTAAAATTCTTTTACATTGTCAAGAAATTATTAAAAATACAGGTATTTTGAAAAAATACAGGTACTTCTCCGATCACTGGCGGGGGACAGGAGGAAGGAGGCAGAGAAAAGGCGGCTTCTGGCCCCCCAAGATCTACGTGGCAGCACATAGAAGCCAGGACCCAATCTCATGGGTTTTACCCACGTAGTTTAAAAGGTGCTCGCGATCTACGTGGTGGTCAGGACCCGGGCTCAGGGGATTTTCAGTTTGAAAGGTGCTTGCAATCTAGGTGGTGGCCAGGACCCTGTCTTAGGGGGTTTTACCTGTGCAGTTTCAAAGATGCTCGAGATCTATTTGGTGATCAGGACCCGGTCTCAGGAGGTTTGCAGTTTGAAAGGTGCTCGCGATCTACATGGCATTCAGGATCTGGTCTCATGCAGTTTTACCCGTGCAATTTGAAAGGTGCTCAAGATCTATGTGGCAGTCAGGACCGGGTCTCAGGGGGTTTGCAGTTTAAAAGGTGCTCTCGATCTACTTAGGTGTCAGTGCTGCCTCTTCCCTGCCCCACACTTCTCCGATCACGGCTGGGGAGCGGCAAAGGGCCCCAGTTCTCAGATCATGACTGGGAGGTGAGACAAAGGCCCCAGCTTCTCTGATCATGGCTGGGGGGAAGGCAAAGGCCCCAACTTCTCCGATCATGGCTGGGGGGTGGGAAAAGGCCTCAGCTTCTCTGATCACTGCTGGGGGAGGGCAAAGTGCCCTGCTTCTTTATCTCGTCTGGGGGGTGCACAAAAGCCCCACCTTCTCAGATCACGGCTGGGGGCAGGCAAAGGCCCTTGCTTCTCCAATCACTTCTAGGGGGCAGGGCAAAGGCCCCCACTTCTCCGATCATGGCTGGGGGTCGGGAAAAGGTCCCTGCTTCTCTGATCACAGCTGGGGGAGGGCAAAGGTCCCTGCTTCTCTGATCACAGCTGGGGGAGGGCAAAGGCCCCACCTTCTCTGATCACAGCTGGGGGCGGGCAAAGGCCCCTGCTTCTCCAATCACTTCTAGGGGGCAGGGCAAAGGCCCCCGCTTCTCTGATCACGGCTGGGGGGGCGGGAAAAGGCCCCACCTTCTCTGATCACGGCTGGGGGGCGGGAAAAGGCCCCCACTTCTCTGATCACTGCTGGGGGAGGGCAAAGTCCCCCGCTTCTCTGATCACAGCTGGGGGGGCGGGAAAAGGCCCCACCTTCTCTGATCACGGCTGGGGGCAGGCAAAGGCCCCTGCTTCTCCAATCACTTCTAGGGGGCAGGGCAAAGGCCCCCGCTTCTCCGATCATGGCTGGGGGTTGGGAAAAGGTCCCTGCTTCTCTGATCACAGCTGGGGGAGGGCAAAGGTCCCTGCTTCTCTGATCACAGCTGGGGGAGGGCAAAGGCCCCACCTTCTCTGATCACAGCTGGGGGTCGGGCAAAGGTCCCACTTCTCTGATCACAGCTGGGGGAGGGCAAAGGCCTCCGCTTCTCTGATCACGGCTGGAGGGCAGGGCAAAGGCCCCGCTTCTCCGATCCGCTTCTCCGATCATGGCTGGGGGGTGGGGCAAAGGTGGCCCTGCTCTTGCCTGCCGCCTCGGTTTCCGATCGCTGTCAGACGCAGGTGGCTTCTTCCATCCTTCCCCATTTGCCTCCTAGCATTGCACCTACATATGCAAATTAACCGCCATCTTTGTTGGCAGTTAATTGCCGTCTTTCTTAGCAGTTAACCTGCATATCACCCTGATTAGCCAATGGGAAGTGTGTTGGAGATACGGTTAATTACCATGCTTGTCTATTATTAGATAGGATAGCACCATAGTATTCCATTGTGTAGATGTACCACAATTTTTGAATCCATTCATCTGCTAATGGGCACTGAGGCTGTTTCCAAATCTTAGCTATTGTAAATTGTGCTGCTATGAACATAGGGGTGCATATATCCTTTCTGATTGGTGTTTCTGATTTCTTGGGATATAGTCCTAGAAGTGGGATCACTGGGTCAAATGAGGGTTCATTTTCAGTTTTTATAGGAAACTCCATACTGTTCTCCACAGTGGCTACACCAGTCTGCATTCCCACCAGCAGTGCACGAGTGTTCCTTTTTCTCCACATCCTCTCCAGCACTTGTCATTTGTTGATTTGTTGATAATAGCCATTCTGACAGGTGTGAGATGGTACCTCATTGTCGTTTTCATTAGCATTTCTCAGATGATTAGTGACTTTGAGCATGTTTTCATATGTCTCTCAGCTTTCTGTATGTCCTCTTTTGAAAAGTGTCTACTTAGGTCCTTTGCCCATTTTTTAATGGATCGTTTATCATCCTTTTGTTAAGTTGTATGAGTTCCTTGTAAATTTTGGAGATTAAACCCTTATCTGAAAAAGCATTGGCAAATGTGTTCTCCCATGCAGTGGGTTTTCTTGTTGCTTTGTTGATAGGTTTGTTTTTTGTTTCTTGTTGTATTTTTTTGCTGTGCAGAAGCTTGTTATTTTGATGTAGTCCCATTTGTTTATTTTCTCTTTAGTTTCCATTTCCCTAGGAGCTGTATTAGTAAAGATATTGTTATGACATATGTCTGATATCTTGCTACCTATGGAGTCTTCTAAGATTTTTATGGTTTTCCATCTTACGTTAAAGACCTTTAGCCATTTTGAGTTTATTTTTGTGTATGGGAAAAGTTGGTGATCTAGTTTCATTTGTTTTCCATGTATCTGACCAAATATCCCAGCACCATTTATTGAAGAGACTGTCTTGACTCCTTGTATGTTCTTGTCTCCTTTGTCAAATATGAATGGAGCATAATGGCTTGTGTTGATTTCTGAGTTCTCTGTTCTGTTCCATTGGTGTATATGTCTGTTCTTGTGCCAGTGCCAGGCAGTTTTGAGAATCGTGGGTTTTAATATAGCTTGATATCTGGTATTGTGATCCCTCCAACTTTCTTCTTCTTTCTCAGGATTGCTGTGGCTATTCAGCGTCTTTTTTTGTTCCAGATAAAGTTTTGGAGAGTTTGTTCTAGGTCTTTGGAATATGCCATTGTTATTTTAATGTGGATTGCATTGAATCTGTAGATTGCTTTGGGTAGTATGGACATTTTAATGATGTTGATGCCACCAATCCATGAACATGGTATGTTCTTCCATTTGTTTATGTCTTCCTCTATCTCTTTTTTCAATGTCCTGTAGTTTTCTGAGTACAGGTCTTTGACCTCCTTAGTTAAGTTTATTCCTAGGTATTTTAATTATTTTGGTGTACTGTTAAATGGGATTTTTAAAAAAATTTTCTTTCTGTGAGTTCATTATTGGTTATAAAAAGGCCATAGCTTTCTGGGTGTTAATTTGTATCCTGCTACATTGCCAATTCATTTATTAAGTCTAGTAGTTTTTTTATGGCGTCTTGGGGTGTTCTATGTACAGTATCATGGCATCTGTGAATAAGGACAGTTTTACTTCTTCTTTACCAATTTGGGTGCCTTTTATTTCTTCTTGTCTGATCTCTATGGCTAGCACTTTCACTACTATGTTGAACAGGAATGGTGAAAGTGGGCATCCCTGTCTTGTTCCTGTTCTGAGGGGAAATGGATTTCGTTTTTGGCCATTGAGTAGGATGTTGGCTGTAGGTTTGTCATTTAAGGCTTTTATTATGTTGAGGTATGATCCCTCTATCCCACTTTGCTGAAAGTTTTTATCAAGAAAGGGTGTTGGATTTTGTCAAATGCTTTTTCTGTATCGATGGATTATGTGATTTTTGTCTCTCTGTTTGTTTATGTGTTGTATCACATTTATTGATCTATGGATATTGTACTATCCTTGCATCCCCGGGATAAATGTAATGTAATGCTGGATCTTACTGGCTAGAATTTTGTTGAGGATTTTAGCATCTATGTTCATTAAGGACATTGGTCTGTAGTTTTCTTTTTTTGTGGTGTCTTTATCTGGTTTTTGGAATTAGAGTAATGCTGGCTTCATATAAAGAGCTTGGAAGTGTGTCTTCCACTTGAATTTTATGGGATAGTCTAAGTAGGGTAGGTTTTAGTTCTTCTTTGAATGCTTGATAGAACTCCCCTGTAAAGCCATTCGGACCAGGGCTTTTGTTTGCTGGAAAATTTTTTATTACTGCTTCAATATCATCCATTCTTATTGGCCTTTCAGGTTTTTTGATTCTTCCTGATAGAGATTTGGGAGCTTGTATTTTTCTAAGACTATGTCCATTTCATCGGAGTTATCTAGTTTGTTGGAACAGAGTTGTTCAAAGTATTTTTTCGTAATCATTTGTATTCCTGTGGGATCGGGTGATTCTTCACCTCTTTCATTTCTGATTTTGTTTATTTGGGGCCTCTATCTTTGATTCTTGGTGAGCCTGTCTAAAGGTTCATCAATCTTGTTTAACCTTTCAAAGAACCAGCTCTTGGTTTTGCTGATTTTTGTATAACTATTATTTTTTTTGTCTCTATGTCATTTATAGGATTAGAACAATTATTACCATTTTTTCTTGTTTTTTGAGGTAAGCTTGTAGAGCTATGAACTTCCCTCTCAGGACTGCTTTCACTGTGTCCCAGATTTTGGATTGTTGTGTTTTCATTGTCGTTTGTTACCAGGATGCTTTTTATTTGTTCTTTGATCTCTTTGGTAATCCATTTTAATAGCATGCTATTTAGCCTTCAAGTGTTTGATTTTTTCATTGTTTTTATTGTAGTTGATTTCTAATTAGTTGCCATTGTGATCTGAGAAGATTCTTGATATGATTTTTTTAAAATATATTTTATTGATTTTTTACAGAGAGGAAGCGAGAGGGATAGAGAGTTAGAAACATCTATGAGAGAGAAACATTGAACAGCGCCTCCTGCACACCCCACACTGGGGATATGCCCGCAATCAAGGCACATGCCCTTGATTGGAATCGAACCTGGGACCCTTGAGTCCGCAGGCCAATGCTCTATCCACTGAGCCAAACCGGTCAGGGTTTGATATTATTTTTATGTTCTTGAATTTAAAAAGAATTTGCCTGTGTCCCAATATGTGGTCTATCTTTGGAAATGTCCCATGTGCACTTGAGAAGAATGTATATTCTGTGCTTTGGTGTGAAATGTTCTGAAGATGTCAATTTATTCCATCTGATCTATTGAGTCATTTAAGATTGATGTTTTCTTGCTGATTTTTTATTTAGAGGATTTATCCAGTGGTGTTAGTGGGTTATTAAAGTGCCCTACTATGACTGTATTGCTGTCAGTCTCTCCCTTGATATCTTCCAGAAGTTGTTTTATGTATTTGGGTGCTCCTGTATTGGGGTGCATATATGCTTACCAGAGTTATATCTTCTTGTTGAATTGCTCCCTTTAGTATTATGAATGGCCTTCTTTATCTCTTGTTATGGCCTTCACTTGAGGTCTAATTATTCACATATCAGTATTGATACCCTAGCTTTTTTCATTGCCATTTGCCTCCAAAATTTTCTTCCATCCCTTTATTATCATTCTGTGTGAGTCCTTTGTTCTGAAGTGTGTCTCCTGTTGACATCAGGTAATGTTTTCTTATCCATTCAGCAACCCTATGTCTTTTGATTGGGGCATTTAATCCATGTACCTTTGAAGTTATTATTGACAGGTACTTGATTGTCACCATTTTATTCTTCATGACTGTGCTACTTCTTCCCTTCCTATTTCTTCTTTTTAAAGCAGTCCTTTAGCATTTCATGCATTGCTGCTTTGGTGGTAATAAAGTCCGTTAGTCCTTTTTTGTGTGTGAAGCTCCTGCTTTCACCTTCAATTTTTTTTTTAATATTTTTTTATTTTTCGCTTAAAGTATTACAAAGGGTATTACATAAGTGTCCTTTTTTTCCCCCCCGCCCTTGACAAACCCCTACCCTCCCTTACCCCCCAGTGTCTTATGTCCATTAGTTATGCTTATATGCATGCATACAAGTCCTTCGGTTGATCTCTTACTCCCCTCCCTCCTGCCCCCCAACTCTCTCTGGCCTTCCCACTGCAGTTTGGCAATCAGTTTGAGGCAGCTCTGCCTCTGTATCTATTATTGTTCAAAAGTTTGTAATGGTCTTTATTATCCATGAATGAGTGAGATCATGTGGTATTTTCCTTCATTGACTGG
>NW_005873400.1:15042-18076 GCF_000147115.1 Myotis lucifugus
TATTTAGATCCTTTGCCCATTTTTTGATTGGATTGTTTATCTTCTTTTTGTTAAGTTGTATGAGTTCCCTATAAATTTTGGAGATTAAGCCCTTATCAGATATGACGTTGGCAAATATGTTTTCCCAAGAGGTGGGTTTTCTTGTTGTTTTGTTGATGGTTTCTTTTGCTGTGCAGAAGCTTTTTATTTTGATGTAGTCCCATTTGTTCAGTTTCTCTTTAGTTTCAACTGCCCTAGGAGCTGTATCAGTGAAGAAATTGTTTTGGCATAAGTCTGAGATTTTGTTGCCTTTGTATTCTTCTAGAATTTTTATGGTTTCCTGTCGTACATTTAAGTCCTTTATCCATTTTGAGTTTATTCTTGTGTATGGTGTAAGTTGGTGGTCTAGTTTCATTTTCTTGCATATATCTGTCCAATTTTCCCAACACCATTTATTGAAGAGACTATCTTGGCTCCATTGTATGTTCATGCCTCCTTTGTCAAAAATTAATTGAGCATATTGGTTCGGGCTAATTTCTGGACTCTCTATTCTATTCCACTGGTCTATATGTCTGTTCTTGTGCCAGTACCAGGCAGTTTTGAGAACAGTGGCTTTGTAATACAGTTTGATATCTGGCATTGAGATCCCACCTACTTTGTTCTTTCTCAGGATCGCTGCAGCTATTCGGGGTCTTTTTTTATTCCAGATGAATTTTTGGAGAGTTCGTTCTAGATCTTTGAAGAAGGCCATTGGTATTTTAATGGGAAGTGCGTTGAATTTATAGATTGCTTTGGGTAGTATGGACATTTTAATGATGTTGATTCTACCAATCCAAGAACATGGTATGTTCTTCCATCTGTTTATGTCTTCCTCTATCTCTTTTTTCAACGTCCTGTAGTTTTCTGAGTAGAGGTCTTTAACCTCTTTAGTTAAGTTTATTCCTAGGTATCTTAATTTTTTTGGTGCGATGGTAAATGGGATTGTTTTTCTAATCTCTCTTTCTGAAAGTTCACTATTGGTGTATAGAAATGCCTCAGATTTCTTGGGGTTAATTTTGTATCCTGCTACATTGCCAAATTCATGTATTAAGTCTAGTAGCTTTTTGATGGAGTCTCTAGGGTTTTGTATGTATAATATCATGTCATCTGCAAATAAGGACAGTTTTACTTCCTCTTTTCCAATTTGGATGCCTTTTATTTCTTCTTCTTGCCTAATTGCAATGGCTAATACTTCCAGTACTATGTTGAACAAGAGTTCACCTTCAATTTTTAATGATAGCCTTGCTGGGTAAAGTATTCATGGATTTAGACCCTTCTTTTGCATGACTTTGTATATTTCATTCCATTTCCTTTTGACCTGATGTGTTTCTGTTGAGAAAACAGTCGACAGTCTTATGGGAGATCTTTTGTAGGTAACTTTCTATCTCTCTCTGGCAGCCTTTAAGATTCCTATTTTGTCATTGGTGTTTGCCAATGTAATTATAATGTGCCTTGGAACTCAAGATTGTGTGAAGATCCTTGTTTACAAATGTCCAGCTACACCATGGGTTCCCAGCTGAGGCAGCTGGTCCCTAGGCGCTGTGGTTGTAGGGTCCCAGGAGGTATCTGAGATTTCCTGGTTGAAGGTAGGGCTGGGCTGCCAATCACAGCTGCTCTCTCTTTCAAGATGGCATGGTCTCTGCGGCAGAGCTGGCTACCCCAGGAAAGAGTTCAGTGATAATAGAGGCTGCCCGGCCAGGGGAGCCTGGTCCGCCATTCCATACCGTCCTGTGGAATATAACTGTCCCTCACTCACACATACCTGACACTCCCTACTCATCCAGGCACTCCCCTTTCACTCACTAACCCTCTTATCCTCACTGCCGGCCTGTTGGTAGCCAACTTGGAACTCTCAATTTACTTTTTTAAACCTCACCCAAGGATATTTTTTCCTTTGACCTTTAGGAAGACAGTGTGGAAGGGAGAGAGATAGAGAGAGAGAGAGAGAGAGAGAGAGAGAGAGAGAGAGATCTCAGTGGAGGGATGGGACCAAACCAGTGTTCCATTTACAGGATGGACAGAGTGCATTGTAGCTCAGGCTGCCAGATGGAGGGTGCTGGAGAGAGATGAGCATGGCGGGTAAGAAGGGCTCTGTCTCCATGCCCTGAAACTCTGTGTAGAATTTGGAACCTTATTCAAGGGACAATGGGAAAGCATTGAAAGTCCTTTTAAAAAAACACACACATGTTGTATGAAAGTATAGATAACACAGATTCACCATGTTGACCAATGATGCAAAGCAGATGCTCAGAAGACACTCGGCAAGTCCTCCCAGCTGTGCACCCAGGGACGGGAGGCAGAGGTAGCCCTACTGGAGCTGAGACAGGTTCTAGCAGCACCAGGGGACGTCCTTGGCCTGGGCTGGCTCCGGGCTCCCCCTGCTCCACAGTAAGCCAGCCACAAGGGAGTGCTGAGGAGTTGGCAGATGTTGGCCTCAGCACCTGGGTGTTAAGCGATGGGTGGAAGTTAGCCTGGGGGACCAGCCTCTTCTGCCACCAAGAAGCACCTCAGGGACCTTGAGTCACCTCTGGTGTTTGGTTTCTGGGAAGCCCTGGTCTCCCAGAGTGTGTCCATCTTCCTGACAAGGGAACGCCTGCAGGAGGATTTGATATGTGCCTGCTGTGCTGAGCACCAAGCGCAAGTCAGTCCTGGCCTCTGTCTTTTTTGTTCGTTTTATTTTTGGTGCCAGGCTCAGCACTGATAGAAAGCCTTCCAAGTACATTGGCAGGAGAGGGGACATTGGCAGGAGAGGGGAGGAATGGACGCTAACCTCACCTGTGGGGACTGGCCATGTGTCCGGGGCCGGCTGTGGCTGCCCACCTGCGGAGGCCTCACCTGTGGGATGGCTCTTCTCCAGCAAGATCGTTCTGGGATGCAGGTGTGTCCGCATTGCAAGGACGTCCTGCCAGAGAAGGTTGTTGTGATCCCTTGGACAACAAGCTGCATCTCCAAGCCCTGAACCCACAGCACCATCATCACATTCATTCACAAACAGCTCTGCACTCTGGGTCCTGCT
>NW_005873400.1:18176-25362 GCF_000147115.1 Myotis lucifugus
TCCCCCCATTTATTAGAGGATGGGGCCTCGGTGGGAGGGTGGTGACCTGCTCAAGTGGGAGAGAGCCTGCACCCGGGAGTGAGGAGCTTTGTTTGGACAAGGATTCGTGAATTGATTTTATTTTTTAAATTTTATTATTATTTAAAAAAATACTTTATTGATTTAAGAGAAGAAGGGAGAGAGAGAGAGAGAGAGAGAGAGAGAGAGAAACATTAATGATGAGAGCGAATCTTTGATCAACAACCTCCCGAATGTCCCCCACTGGGGATTGAGCTTGAAACCTGGGCATGTGCCCTGACAGGGAATAGAACCGTGACCTCCTGGTTCATAGGTCACAGCACAACCACTGGGAAACACGAACCACGCTTTACCAGACTTTTCTTCTCTGGCGGTCCTCCCATTTCTCTGCCTCGAATGAGATTGCTCATCTTTTTATTACCTTCTTATTAGAACAGTTAGTCCATGAGATTATACGAGTCCATGATCATAGTCGGGACATCATGGAAACCAGTGGCTGCTTGTTTATTTGAAACGTGTCCTCCTCCCCTGGTACCGGTTTACTCATGGAGGTAAAGGGTCCGACTGTGCCAGGGCTCCTGCTGGGTGTAGGGTTACAACAATGAATAAATTGTTCAGACTCTGGCCGCAAGGAAGACATCCAATTTTTTCACAGCCCATTACTTCTGGACGCCCCCTAATAGCCCTCAGCCATCCCACGTCTCATTGGCCATACCCTGAGCCTGTGGGTTGAGGCTGGTAGCCCCATGATCCCCAGGACCACACTTTCCAGATGAGGACGCTGAGGTGCAACAATGGGAGGCTGCCTGTGTGTGGGCCGGGCTGGATGGGGCTGAGGCCTCTGTGTCCTGGTCCAGGGACCATCCCCTGATGTAGGAGGCAGATGGAGGACAGGTGGGGACCAAGCAGAGCAGGTCTGGGCACAACCAGTGGGGAGGAGATGCAGGAACAACAGGGAGGGAAGGAAGAATGGAAGGGTTAGAGGGGTGACCTTTGTGTGGGACAGGTGGGTTCTGGAGGTCCCGCCAGGTTGACAGTGAAGGAGGAGTTCACCCTCAAGTCACAGGTGGCTTCTGGGCAGCGAGGCCCTCAGTGCTGGGCACCAGGACCAGGTGAGGCAGGTCGACCCCTTCTGCCCCCATTGACCCTCTCCCACTCCTCCCCTTCCCAACTCTATTGTGTGTCCATGGCTATGCACATCTGTATATATAAAACCCTTACATGCAAATAGACCGAGTGGTGGAACAACCCAACAAGCAGTTGCTATGACATGTGCTGATCAACAGAGCGTGTGAGAAGAACCTGGCGGGTATTGGCTGTGACAGGATGGTGGAGCAGGTGAGCAGGGCCCCAATGTAGGTGGGGCACCGGTCGCTGTCATCTGGGTGAGCCTCTGGTGGATACTGAAAATTATCTGCACCTGCTCGCCGTGGTCCTGCCCTGCACTCACACCTGCTGCCCGCACAGGCCCTGCTCCCACCTATTGATAGCTGGAGTTGCCACGCGCACCTGCTGCCTGCGCCCAGCACTGGCCCTGATCACATCGGTACTGTCAATGGGTGCAAGAGGCGGCAGCCCAACCCTATTGCCCATCAGGGCTTCTCCAACTCCCCCTGCTCCTGAGGGGCTATATGGGCAGCAGCCACCAGTGGCACTCGCTGACTGCACCAGCCTCACTCCCACCGACTGCAGGCGCCAGGACCTTTCGCTCCCGCCATCAGCAGGTGTGAGTGGGGTCCAGTCATCAGCTTGTGGGAGTGGAGATGGCGGAAGCTGGGCTGCCAGCAAATAGGGGACAGGAGGTCCCTGTGGGAGGTGTAGGGTAAGGACGTAGACAATGGGCCAATATCGCCCCTGTACCCACGACAGCCTTGAGGCTCACAGTTCCCTTCAAGGTGCTCGAATTTCGTGCACTGGGTCCCTAGTATGCATATAAGTTCTTCGGATAATCTCTTACTACAGACAATTTTCAGTCTAATTGAAGAAAATGATCAGCAGGGCCTGGAGAGACTCCCACCCACACAAGGAGCCAGTCTAGGCCATTTTTTCCTGACTAAGGGAAGCTTACTTGGCCGTGCCTTCCTCCAGGCATCCCTCCAGCTTTCTTTTAGCTCTCAGAGTCCGTGCTTCCAGAGAAAGCTAGACAGACTGGTTGCACCCTCTTCCTGTGTCACCCCCTCCTACACCTGGTCTCGCCACCTCAAGCCAAGACAAGCCCACTTTCCCTGCCAGCCCACACCTGTGTAGGTTCATCAGGTGAGGGGACTGACGTGTCCAGCGGTGGGTTCTAGGGCTGATGGGAGAGTTAGCACCGTTTGCTCTGAGACAGAGATTCCACCCTCAGCACTTTTCACATCTGGGACTGTGGAGCGACCCTGAGAGGAGTCCAGGTGAGCGGGGCAGGGCTGGAAGCTGGGCGCCAGGAGGTCTAGTCCTGCTTGATGACCTGCATGATGAGCGGCAGTCGGTCTGGAGAGGGGAGTCCTTTGGGGGCAATCAGGGGGCCATCTGGAGATAAGGTGCAGCTGCGGGAACTGATGAGAATCAGGCACTGACTCAGGGCTGGAAAGTTCAAGCCTCCACCCACCCAGGCTGGTTACAGGAAGCGCAGAACCATGGCCTCCTGCCACGACCTCCATCGAGTCCATAATTTTAGTAGCTTGTTCCTGTGTCCATTTGTCCATACTCTATCTTCACTCCTTCCTCATCGCCCCCTTTGACCAGGAAGTTTCTTTGAAAAACTTCACAGAATAAATCAAACATTTTAAAGTCCCTGGTTGGCGGAGTGGCAATGCCTTACCTGGGCCCAACGTGTTCTGCCGAGTGGAGACATGGGCTAGAGACATGCTCGCTCTCCATGGGTCCTGTAACCAGCTCAATATTTTACGAGTCTTTAGGACAGGGAGCTGAGGCCTGATTGCTCTGCATCGGTGTCAGGAGCAGCCTCACTCCTGTCCAGTTAGATGTCAGCTCTCAGTTCGGGAGTTGGTGAGGCAGGTGCTGCCAGGTGAGGCCTGGGAGCAAGCAGGTGGTCATTCAGTGAGAGGCGTTGCTATGGAAACAAAAGAGAATGATGAGTGGACATTGGAGGATCCTGTAACCACAGGGTCTAGTGGAGGAGGTTTCTAGATGTTGGCGGGGACGCCCCCAGAAGAGGTGGAATTAGACAGTGACCCCATGTGCTCTCCTGGGCTGCAGGGGGCGTCTCTGGTTTCTCTGCCTCCTGAAGAAGGTCCATGAATGGGCTATGGTGACATCTCTGAAGTGGAATCAACTTGTCTGACTTCCCTTTGCCTGGCTTTGGGGAACAGGGCAGATTCAGTTCTCAGTGACCCCGGGCCCAAGGCAGGGAGAAAGACTCACAGCCAGATATTGGGGGAATGAGAGGAAGTCAAGGTGCAGTCCAGTCCAGGCAGAAACCAACCCTCAATAGGCACCTCTCTATCGGTGGGGCCCTGGGTGTGGTGTGGGCTTGCCCTCATCAGAGAGACTCCCTGGGAGTCTAATGCTTTCGGATTTGTTCCTCTGTCTCACTCAGCACACGTCCCACAGCCCAGTGTGGGCCGGGCTGCGCTGTGTGGGGTGGTCAGCCCTGATAGCCAAAACCTGCAGGTGGTCTGGGAGGTAACAAGGCCTGGCCCCCAGGGGAGATGAGGCCAGGAGGTGCTGCACAGGGTTCCCTCTGCTGCTGAGTGAAGTCAACAACCAGGTGTCACCAATCAACCCACCAGGTCACACAGAGTGAGACAGAGCAGCTGCAGGACACAGGGCAGAGGGTGTTCACGGGGAGCTTCTCTGTTGTAACAAACATGCCCCACGTTGCTCTTCAACAGCCAGACACACCTTTGAGTTGCTAGAAAGCATATTCTTTAAGGTGCCAGTGCCTTGGGATCCTCTGAGTATCGCCGGCTCCTCCTTCATTGGACCTTTCATCCCAAGATGCCCATTGAGTGTGTAGAGACCCTCCCTGTGGGGATCTGGTGAGCAGGAGGGGAGCGGGTGGCTGTCCGTGGCCCTCTCACCACACGCCGGTGCCTTCACATGTGGGTCTGTGCGGAGCCCGTGTGAGGTTGGGGAGATGGTAGTGATGTGGAGGCCATATCTCTGGGGAGATGAGAGGCCTCTCTGCCTCAATGTGGGCCTCCAGGTCTCCCCACCATCAGGGACCTGGCTGTCGTCTGGGCTGAGCCAGGCAGAGAAAAAGCCTCCCTGCCTCCCTATTGCCACCAACTGGGCCCCAGTGAATTTCACAGATGTTAGTGTTTGTGTCTTTCTGATTCACCTCAGACAAATTGGAGGGCCCCTTGCCACCTAGAATGTAAGTGCCATTGGTGAGATTGACCTCGTAGGACAGACAGACAACAATCCCACCTACTCTACAGGTGTCTGTGTGACATGCAGGCAACAAGCAGCATGTGGGCCAGCCAGTGTGGCTCAGTGGTTGAGCATCGACCCATGAACCAGGAGGTTGAGGTTTAATTCCCGGGCAGTGCACATGCCTGGGTTGCAGGCTCAATACCCCATGTGGAGTGTGCAGGAGGCAGCTCATCAAGGATTCATGGATGTTTCTATCTCATCATGGATGTTTCTATCTCTTTCCCTCTTCCTTCCTCTCTGAAATCAACAAGAACATATTTTTTAAAAAGAAAGAAAGAAAGGCTGGTGTTGGCCAATGAAGGAGCAAGTTCCCTGCAGAAGCGAGGGTGAGAGAGCAGCCTTTCTGGTGAAACTGCTTCCACGGGTTCCATGAAACAGCTGCTCCGCTGTTCCCGGGAGGAGGGCACTCAGAGGCCGGCTTGCTGGCAGCTGGCTTGCTGGTCGCTGCTGCCTGAGGCCCCTTGTCACGACCCTCTGAGCCATTCCCACCCAGGGGCCTGGGCATGAGCCCCTTCTCCAGAACTTCTCCAGGACTCATCAGAACTCCCAGCCTGGCAGGGATTGGGGGCATAGGGCAGCGGAGGTGCCACCTCAGGGTCCCATGTCAGAGCTCACCCCCCTCAACTGGATGGGGAGTGTGTCCACCTGAAGCGCAGAGGCAGGTGAACGACAGGAGGGGCTGTTTCTGAGAATTAGGGATGCCTTTCGGCCTCTGGAATCTGTGGCTGGGCCTGCAAGCCTCCTCCTCCTCCTGCCCTCGCCCAGCCTGGCAGCCAACATGAGGCTCCTCCACATCCTGCTGCTGCCTCTCTGCCTGCTCTTCGACCAGGTGGACCCAGGTGAGCTGGAGACCCTCGGGCACTGTGCCCGGGGCCGGGAACCAGGTGAAGGGAGCTGTGAGGACAGTTGCAGACACTGTGCCCTGTCCAGGCCCTCATTTATCAGACAGATATGACGGCTTTACTGCAGTTATGCCTCAGGGTGCCCATCTGGAAAGTGGGTAGGAAAGTTTCCTCATTCAGAGGTTTTAATGTTTGAGGTTGGAACCTGCTCAGTGCAGATTATTTCTTAAACAGACAAGAGTATTTGTGGAACAGAGCAGGTGTGTTCTGGTGACTGTGTGAAGAGGAGGAACCTTATTTGGGGACAAACTGGGTGCTCTGCACAGCTCTCTGGGCAGAAGGAAACCCCACTTAGAGCACTGCTGCTCATCGTCACCTTTGGTTTGGCGTCTGTGGGCACCAACCTCAGATGGAAGGCACAGACCCCAGATGGAGGGCACAGGCCTTTGCATGAGCAGCCCCAGAGGTCAGTGGGGGCGAAGTTCCTGGGAGGCACCGTCTCTGCAGTGCCCTGGGAAGGGCTTCGTGTCCTGCAGTTACGTTAGCTGTGAGCCAGGAACCTGACGTGTCTTCATTGCATCCTCACAGGTGCTGGCCTCCTTGCAGGTATGCATACTGTGGGTCCCAAGTGCCTCCGAGATGGGGGGAGCTGCTATATCACCTGCCCGGAACACACTAAGGAGACTGCAACATGCTACAGAGGAGAGGCCAAGTGCTGCGTTTGAGCAGGAGCCTCGGGGGAGACAAAGCCACAGGAAACTCTTGTAAGCGATTTTCTCCTAGAAGAAAACATTTTTTTAAAGCACGGCTCCTTTGGACCCACATGAACCCTGTATCTCCTTTCTGAGGAAGTTAGGACAGCCAGGTGAGAAGGGACATAGGCCAGGCTGCTCAGCCTGCAAGCTCAGGATGAGGGTGGTGAGCAGGGCTGGGGACACATCACCACCTCCTCACTTCATTACCAAACCAACATGCTTACAACTAGTTCCTGTGGCTTCAACCCATGAGCCAGGAAGTCACTGTTTGATTCCCGTCAGGGCACATGCCTGGTTTGTGGGCTAGATCCCCAGGAGGGCCCTGCAGGAGGCAGCCGATCAATGATTCTCTCTCATCATTGATGTTTCTATCTCTCCCTCTCCTCCCTCTCTGATATAAATAAACATATATTTTTAAAAAGTATGACTTGCTAAGTAACATCTAGCTGTGGATAAACAGCCTGTTGGCTTCAAGCAATGATTTTCAACCTGTGTGGCTGCACGAATTCCTAAAACATGCCATGCTGCCTCTTTAGACAGGGGCACTGACCTCATTTCCCTTCGACTGTCCAGTAAAACAATCACAACAACCAATACGGAAATAGCTGCCTGCTGTGCATGACTCAAAAGTATGCCTAATTTTTGTCAGATTGGGCAAATATATATGTCTTGGTGTGCTGCAGAGGTTGAGTGGTGAGTGTGTGTGCTGTGAGATGGAAAAGGTTGCAAATCACTGGCCTAAAGGACTGCAGGAGCCAACCTCAAAGGAAGCCGACTCCAGCCTGCAGGCGTTTTGGGTCCAGAGGATTTGATCACCTTGGAGGAAAGCCAGAGCCTCCTGGACCAGGTCCCAGGTGGTTCCCTGAACAGACGGTGCTGACTGGCACCCAGCACCCTCTGCTTCCCCTGGTTTGCCTTCCTCTTCCCACTCACACACCCCTGCTGCCCTCACGTTTTAGGAAGGTCCTTGTGCCCTGGCCGGTGGCTCAGCTGCTTGGAGCCTGACCCCGTGGACCTAAGGTTGTGGTCTGATTCCCAGGCCAGGTACATACCTGGGTGCAGTTCCCATCCCTGGTTGGGCCGCACATGTGCGGTGGCTGATTGATGTTTCTCTCTTTTTTTTCTCTAGAATCAATGGAAACATGTCCTGGGGTGAGGATTGAAAAACAAAAAAGTAAAGATGATCTCTGCAGT
>NW_005873401.1:0-5594 GCF_000147115.1 Myotis lucifugus
GAGTTGTTTATCACAATACTGGTGAGAATCTGGAAATGACATAAATCTGATTAAATGTCCCACAACAAAGGCATACGAAAGGCATATTTGAGCCATACGAAACTGCCATTTATTTTTTTAAAAATACGTTTTTATTGATTTTTAGAGAGATGAAGGGAGAGCGATAGAGAGACAGAAACATCAATGAGAGAGAAACATCATCCACCAGCTGCCTCCTGCACGCCCCCTACTGGGGATTGTTAGCGTCTCCAAGGAGGATCGCATGAGGCCAAAAGGAATAAAGAATGAACTTATTAGGTCATCTGGAAAACCAGATGGGCTGGGCCCCAAAATGGTGCCAGCACCCAGGGACAGGGAGTCAGAGATTTTAAAGGACTCTAGGACCTAGAGCAGTGATGGCGAACCTATGACACGCGTGTCAGGGGTGGCACGCGAACTCATTTTTTGGGCTGATTTTTCTTTGTTAAATAGCATTTAAATATAGAAAATAAATATCAAAAATACAAGTCTTTGTTTTACTACGGTTGCAAAGATCAAAAAATTTCTATATGTGACACAGCACCAGAGTTAAGTTAGGGTTTTTCAAAATGCTGACACGCCGAGCTCAAAAGGTTCGCCATCACTGGCCTAGAGTCTAGGTGGGCTTTTTCCAGGCGAAGAATTCTCTGGGCAGGTCCAGAGGGGAAGGATAATGGTCTTAGCAAGTGGAATGTGATCTAAGCAAAGGGGAATGTCGGTGGTAAAATGGTCTAAAGGTCAATTCCCAGCCCTAGCTGGTTTGACTCAGTAGATGGAGCGTAGGCCTGCGGACTGAAGGTCCAGGGTTCGATTCCAGCCAGAGAAATGTACCTGAAATGCCTGGGTTGCCGGCTCAATTCCCAGGAGGGAGTGTGCAGGAGGTAGCCAATTGATGATTCCCTCTCATTATTGATGTTTCTATCTCTCTCCCTCTCCCTTCCTCTCTGAAATCAATGAAATAAAAATTAAAATTAAAAATATAATAAATAAATAAAAATAAAGGTCAATTCCCAGGTGAGGGGGGTATACAGGGATTGAGTCCACAACCCGTGATCATTGGGAATCAAACCTATTACCTCTTTTTTAAAAAAATATATATTTTATTGATTTTTTACAGAGAGGAAGGGAGAGGGATAGAGAGTTAGAAACATCGATGAGAGAGAAACATCAATCAACTGCCTCCTGCACACCCCCTACTGGGGATGTGCCCGCAACCAAGGTACATGCCCTTGACCGGAATCGAACCTGGGACCCTTATGTCCGCAGGCCGACGCTCTATCCACTGAGCCAAACCGGCCAGGGCAAACCTATTACCTCTTGGTTCCTGGGTTGATGCTCAACCACTGAGCCACACAGGCGAGGCTCTTTTTTTTTTTAATTAAATATTTTTAAAAAATCTTTATTGATGAAAGTATTACATATGTCCCTCTTCTTTTTCCCCCATTGACCCTGTCTAGCCCACCTCTGTCCCCTACCCCAGGCCTTCACCATTCCTGTGTCCTTGGGTTATGCATATATGCATACAAGCTCTTTAATCACTAACCACCCACCCACCCTCCCCCCACCTTTCGAAACTGCCATTTTATAAGTAAAAAATGGTCAAATATATAGTTCAATCTAATTCAAATTATTGTACTCACATGACAGAATACTAAATGGTTATTTTAAGTGGTATAGAGGAAGATATTGTTGTCAAAATATATTCATAATATAATGTATAAGAAAGTAGAATGGCCCAGCTGGCATGGCTCAGTGATTGAGTGTTGACCTATGAACCAGGAGGTCACGGTTCGATTCCGGGTCAGGGCACATGCCCGGGTTGTGGGCCCGATCCCCAGTGTGGGGCGTGCAGGACACAGCCGATCAATGATTCTCTCTCATCATTGATGTTTCTACCTCCCTCTCCCTCACCCTCTCTCTCTGAAATCAATAAAAATATATTTTAAAGAAAGAAAATACGATGTACAACTGAATATACAGTATGATCCCAATTTTTTCTTTTGTTTTTGTATCATTTCCTAATTCTATATGTACTTGTTTTTTTAATTGTATAAGGATATATGTGTATTATGCTTTTAATTTTATATATGGAGGCACAGTAACTTTTTAGTGGTGGAATAGATAACTTTTGTTTTCATTTTGCATGTTTTTTTTCTTCAACGAGTATATATTACTTGTATGTACATATTCCCCATTTTCCACAAAGACCTGATTTGTGCTCTCACCTCTGGCACTTACCTTTGAGTCCCAGTGTCCTGAGCTGGAAAAGGTGGAAGATCATACATGCATCGAAAGGTTATGGTGAGATATTAACAAGATAATAAATACCAAAGACATCTGAAAACTATAAAAAGCCATAAAAATGGAAGTCCTCCTTTCTCTGCCAGGAAGGCAACAGTTATTCTCAAAGGGAACTGGAGCTCTAAGAGGCCAGCATCCCTAGAGACCACTTAGACCTCGGCCCTTTTAAAATATAGGGCTTAAATCTAAAGGAGAGTAGCAACCTGCCCGGCTGGGTATGGCTCAGAGGTTAAGCGTCCACCCAGGAACCCAAAGGTCACTGGTTCGATTCCCAGTCAGGGCACATACCCGGGTTGTGGGCTTGATCCCCAATAAGGGGCGTGCAGGAGGCAGTCAGTGGATGATGTTTCTCTCTCATCATTGATGTTTCCCTCTCTCTCTCATTCCTCTCTCTCTCTCTCACTCTCCCTTCCTCTCTCTCTAAAAATCAATAAAAACATATTAAGAGTAAATAAAGGAGAGTAGCATCCTTACCCTTTGAGAGCCCATTCTTCTAACGGCGCTGGGTCGTATCCCTGAAGAGGATTCTCTAAGTAGCTTCCATTCTTCCCTGAAGTCCCCAGCCACATCATTGAGGGTCATCAGGTCCTAAAGCAACAGACCTCTTTATGCATCCATAACTCTCAGGATATCCTCAGCATGGTCTGAAAAGCAAAAGAGAGCTACCAAGGATATCTGTATACTCAAACAAAGCCCCTCCCCCCCCACACCCCACCCCCACTAGACTAGCTCTCAGGTAAATTCTGTCCACCATAGAAGGTTTGGTTTCTTTATTTCTATTTCTATTTATTTATTTATTTATTTTTATTTATTTGTTTTGCACCTCACATCCCAATAAAATATTTATGACTTCAAGAAATAAATCTTTTAAAAAGAGAGAAAAGAGAGTCTCTATTGCTTTCCCCTGAAGGTCAGGTCCGTGGTAACTTGAGTGTCTGTGGCTGCAGGGCGGCCAGGGAGGGAGAGGGGCCAGGTGGGAGGCACCCAGCCACAGCCCAGAAGGCCACCTCCTCCCGACTCTCAGGGCCCAGGGGCTGTCTCCATGGACGGGTGGCAGGGCAGCCCAGGAGCGAGGCTGGATGTTCTTATTCTATTTTCACATAATCCTACCCTTGCCCAACTTTCCCATCACTAGAGAGGATTGGGCCTCCTCGAAACACATGAACAGAACCCTGTCTTTGGACACACTAACTTTTTTTAAAAATATATTTTATTGATTTATTTACAGAGAGGAAGGAAGAGGGATAGAGAGTTAGAAACATCGATGAGAGAGAAACATCAATCAGCTGCTTCCTGCACCACCCCCTATTGGGATGTGCCCGCAACCCAAGGTACATGCCCCTGACCGGAATCAAACCTGGGACCCTTCAGTCCGCAGGCCGACGCTCTATCCACTGAGCCAAAGCGGTTAGGGCCTAACTTTTTTTTTTAACATCTATATATATAAAAGCCTAAGCAACCATTAGGACTGGCCGACCAAATGGTCGCTATGACATGCACTGACCACCAGGGGGCAGATGCTCAATTGATGTTTCTATATCTCTGTCCCTCCCTTATCATTGATCTGAAATCAATAAAAATATATTTTAAAATAAATAAATCAAATAATAAAATAAAAAGATGGATAAGCTGTAAAATCAAGTGAACTTCAATGAGGATAAGTACATAATTACCCTAACCACTGTGTTTAAAAACAATCATTAATACATTCATAACATTGATGGCAATATCAAGAAAAAAATATTTGGGGGGAGATGGCCAGATTACTGGATGGATCAGTAATTTCTTCATTAAGTAATATATTGTAAGGCACTGGGAGTCACAAAGAAATATGATAGATTCCCTCTCTTTAAAGAGTTTCCAACAGCCTTCCCAGTACGGCTCAGTGGTTGAGCATTGACCCATGAATCAAGAGGTCACCAGATCAATTCCCAGTCAGAGCACATGACCAAGTTGGGGTCTCCATCCTCAGTGGGGGGGCATACAGGAGGCAGCCCATCCCTGTTTCTATATCTCTATTCCTCTCTCTGTAAAATCAATAAAAACACACATATATATGTATTTTAATTATTCTTATATTTTATTGATTTCAGAGAGGAAGGGAGAGGGAGAGAGAGATAGAAACATCAATGATGAAAGAGAACCATTGATCAGCTGCCTCCTGCACGACCCCCACTGGGGATGGAGCCCGCAACCCGGGCATGTGCCCTTGACGGGAATCAAACCTGGGACCCTTCAGTCCTCAGGCTGACCTCTATCCACTGGGCAAAACCAGCCAGGGCCATATATATTTTTTAAAAGTTTTCAACAGCTCTAGCCAGTTTGGCTCGGTGGATAGAGAGTCGGCCTTCGGACTAAAGGGTCTCAGGTTCTATTCCAGGCACATGCCAGGGTTGTGGGCTCAATTCCCAGTGGGGGGCATGCAGGAGGCAGCCGATCAATGATTCTTCTCTCTCATCACTGATGTTTCTATCTCCCCCTCTTCCTTCCTCTCTGAAATCAATAAAAATATATTTGAAAAAGAAATAATAAAAAGTTTCCAACAGAAACAAACACAAGTCAGTCACTGAACCTGCTACAAAATATTCTGTGTTTCAGAATTCAGGATGGACCAGATGGGGTGTGAGGAAGTTTTTACTCTTTCCCATCTGCGTCTCCCCAATCAAAAGACCTAGAACTTCAAGGACACACACACACGCACACTTTTCATGGAAACATGTAACCCTTTACAGCCTCTGCTATTGGTCACGGATAAAGTCCCGAGTTCTTAAATGACCTAAAAACCGTAGGAATACATTTCACCTCTCTGGCTTAAACCCTTCACGAGCAAAAATAACGTCATTGGGGAGTGAGAACCGCGCTGAGTTTGGAGCAATCATTTTATTTCTGCGTCCATCACCAAGCCCCACAGCAGCGCCCCCTGCAGGAGCCGGCGGGAGCGGCAACGGGGTCCCCAGCCGCGGGGATGGAGACCCTGCCTCCCGCGCTGTCTCCGGGGCCGGTGACCTCAGAGGCCCCCGAGCGCCAGGTGCGGTGCCCCGCGTGCCTTTTGAGCGAAGCAGCGATTTGTTGCTGGATTTAATAATTTGGAACATGACGGTAAGGGAAGGGCCGCAAACTGTGCGCTCCTACTTGCGTGCCGCGGGGCAAGGCTGGAGTGCTGCGGGGTAGGGGGTAAAAAAGAAAGTGTGCGATTCCAGAACTCTCTCAAAGAAGAAAACAATGGCCTCCGAGGGTCGTCTCCCTTTACAACCCACAAAAACACATTTTTTGGG
>NW_005873401.1:5694-7546 GCF_000147115.1 Myotis lucifugus
GGAGCGGGAAGGAGAGTCCGCCGCCGCCGAGCCGCGCCTCGGCCCGCCACACCCAGCGCGTCCCTACCAGACTCCGACCAGGGGTGCGTGACAGGACTGTGGAGACACAGGTGGGACTCGGCGCTCCGCAGCCAGCCGCCGGAAAACACCGCCCATGACCTCTTGCCATTGGCTTCTCAGTTTCCGTGACGAGAAATTTCCCCTACCCGTAGGCTGATCGGGCTGTCGATCACCGCGGCGCCTTCTGGGAAATGTAGTCCTGAGCAAACACTTACAAGGATTCGGAGTCCCGGACGCCCAGTTCGGAATGGTGACAAGTACTAAACACAATCCCCCAGCTACCCGACTGCGGGAACCGCGTATCCGGAGCTGAGAGGGGGTTAGAAACTGTGTCCCCAGAGAGGGATCTGCAGATGCGGACCCCCCTGGCCTCACCGGCCAACGGCGGAGCAGCCGGTACCCACCGCGCTGTCTCCCGCGCTCTGGCACCCAGCCCCTCCCAGGGCGCGGAGCAGCTCGCCGCCGGACCGCGCTGCGCATCCTCCTCTGGCCACCCCTCCGCCCCACCCCGCCGCGGCCGGGGACCGAATGACGTCTGCCGCCGCTGGATTCCAGGCCAACGCAGACTAAGCATAAGAAACCCCAAGCAGAAAGAAGCCTTTAGTGTAAGACTGCTGTGCTTCTTGCCATTAACATCACAATTCCCAGGCTATCCGCCTTCCATTGATTCACACCCCTCTCCGTAGCCAGAGGAGGCAGGCGAAGGAATCCGGTATTAGGGAACCGAGTTCTTGCTGTGCCTAGAGTCCTGGTGCTTCAACTCTCTGATCTTCCCAGTGTGCCATTCCCCAAGCAGGGGGCTCCCTGTCGCCTACTTCTGCAACGCTCAGGCTGGACATGAGCATCCACCACAGGCACCTGTCCAGCCAGCGCAGCTCCCACCCCGGCTCCACCCGCCTTTCTCTCTCCTCCGGTTTCTTGTCCTGGTTTCTGCCACCTGAGCGGCCTGGGGAGTGGCGAGGAGATGGGAAGGACCAGGGAGGGACATGACCTCTGGTCCTCCGTGCCCTGGCTGCCCCGCTTGGAGCAGAGTCTGCCCTCTCCTGTTCTTCCTGGAGGCCTGCCCACTTCCCTTGTAGAGAAACGTTCACATCGCTAGGGCAATGGTTTGATTTCACAAATGTGATGAGTCAACTGAGAACTTATTACTGGAAATGAATGAAAATAGCGTTTGCCCTCCAGGGACTCCCCATCAAGTCACGTGCTCCCTAAGTTTTAAGGTCTTGAGAAGAAGCTAAGTTGGGGAAAACAAACAAACAAAAGACTACAGTGTATGGATCCCACCTTGTTTTATTGGAAATTTGGGGACATAAGTGAATGTATTTATTTATGTTTTCTAAGCAAAAGAAGTAACTTTAGCTTTCTTTCTTTTTAAAAGAAAAGGTTTGTTCAGTCGAGTGTAGCTCAGCGGTTGAGCATCGACCCGGGAACCAGGAGGTCACCGGTTTGATGCCCGGGTTGTGGGCTCGATCCCCAGTAGGGGGCGTGCAGGAGGCAGCCCATCAATGATTCATCATTGATGTTTCTATCTCTCGCTCCCTCTCCCTTCCTCCCTGAAATCAATCAATGAAAATATTCTTTAAAAAAGCAAAGAGCCCTAACCAGTTTTGGCTCAGTGGATAGAGCGTCGGCCTGCGGACTGAAGGGTTCCAGGTTCGATTCCAGTCAAGGGCATGTTCCTTGGTTGCGGGCACATCCCCAGTAGGGGGTGTGCAGGAGGCACTGATTGATGTTTCTCTCTCATCGATGTTTCTAACTCTTCTTATCCCTCTCCCTTCTCTCTGTAAAAAAA
>NW_005873401.1:8343-12151 GCF_000147115.1 Myotis lucifugus
CAAATGAAACTGTAGACATCAATAGCAGTCACTGACGACGTAAGTGAGTAGTAACACAAAGCGATAGATCAATCTCTTCAATAAATAAAGGGCTCACAAGAATCATTTTTTAAATGTATTTTTTATTGATTGTAGAGAGGAAGGGAGAGGGAGAGAGAGAGAGAGAAGCATCAATGATGAGAGAGAATCATTGATCGGCTGCCTCTTGCACGCCCCCCACTGGGGATCGAGCCTGCAACCCGGACATGTGCCTTTCACCGGAATCGAATGCAGGACCTTTCAGTTTGCAGGCCGACGCTCTAGGCTGAGCCAAACGGGCTAGGGTACAAGGCCCTGGCCGAGTAGCTCAGTTGGTTAGAGCAGCGTCCCAACATGCCAAAGTTGTGGATCCCTTCCCTGGTCAGGGCATATACAGGAGGCAACTAATGAATGCACAAATAAGTGGAACAACAAATCAATGCTTTTCTCTCTCTTTCAAAACCAATCAATAAATAAATACAAAAATTAATACCTCCAATAAGTAAATAAGCAAAAGATACTAACAGAAAGTTTATAGAAGCAGAAATATAATTTTAAACTATTCATACTAGTAATGAGTTGCAAATTTAAAAAAATTTCTTTTTCGTCCCCACCCGCTGAGGGTGATCCAGTGATGGCAATAAGAGACAAAATGAGCCCTGACCGGTTTGGCTCAGCGGATAGAGCGTCAGCCTGCGGACTAAAGGGTCCTGGGTTCGATTCCAGTCAAGGGCATATACCTTGGTCGAGGCATATCCCCAGTTGGGGGTGTGCAGGAGGCAGCTGATTGATGTTTCTTTCTCATTGATGTTTCTAACTCTCGATCTCTCTCCCTTCCTCTCTGTAAAAAAATCAATAAAATATATAAAAAATATTTTTAAAAAAGAAATTAAACAAAATGATATCAGAAGGACTAGACCCAGATCTTTGTGAGATGCCAGATGCTCCAGTGCCTGATGCCAAAGGTGAAAAAATACAGAAGGAAGTTCACATAGTGAATCTTCTTTTAGTGTCTAAGCTTAGTTTTTTTTTTAATATATTTTATTGATTTTTTACAGAGAGGAAGGGAGAGAGATAGAGAGTTAGAAACATTGATCAGCTGCCTCCTGCACATCTCCTACTGGGGATGTGCCCGCAACCCAGGTACATGCCCTTGACCAGAATCGAACCTGGGACCTTTCAGTCCGAAGGCCGACGCTCTATCCACTGAGCCAAACAGGTTTCGGCAAAGCTTAGTTTGGATAACAATCACATATAGGCATGTGTAGGTGTGCTTTACGTTCTATCAGAAAGAGAGCCTGAACTTGAACTCTTAGTCAATAAAAGCATCAGCCCAGCCAGCTGGCGTGGCTCAGTGGTTGAGCATTGACCTATGAACCAGAAGGTTCAGTTCCCAGTCAGGGCACATGTCTGGGTCGCAGGCTCATTCCCCTGTGTGGGGCAGTCGATCAATGAATCGCTCTCACCATTGATGTTTCTATCTCTCTCTCTCTCCCTTTCTCTCTGAAATTAATGAAAATTTTAAAATAAAGCATCAAATGGCCAAATATCCACCACCAACCTTCCTCTGTGTTAAAATAATAATAATAGCCTCGACCTGTTTTCTCAATAGTTAGAGACCTAAGGGCTTTTGGACCTAAGAGTTGCAGGTTTGATTCCCAATGGTGTACCTTGGTTGCAGGCTCCATCCCCTGTGCACCAACTGGTATCATGTGGGGGAGGAAACCAATCAATGTGTCTCTCTCACATCAATGCTTCTCTCTCTCCCCTCCTCCTCCCTCCATTCCCCCCCTCTCTCTCTTAAAAAAAAATCAATGGAAAAAATATCCTCAGGTGAGGATTAAAAAATTTTGAGAACAACAATAAAGCATTTATAACCTGCCCCCCCCCAATTTTTTTCACTTATTCAATGATCAGAGATTTTTACAAATTGTTTTAATTACTTTTCATAAGGATGCAGTGAGTTAAGCTTCTGTATCCTGCTTGCTGCTGGCCGTGATATAGTAGGCAGATGGACAGGCATGAGCAGGGTAGGAACCATAGGCTGATGCTGTGGGAATGAAATTTTTCCTCCCAGGCGTCTAACATCCGCCCTACAGCGTCACATTGATTTGAATGTGCATCGAGTGACACCTTGTGGCAACTAAGAGCAATTGCAGAGACAGCCACTGTCCAGAGTTTAAGTCGCTGCTTTGGGCTTTTCCCCCACAGGTGTGTGTGTCCACAGGGCTGCTGTGTGTGTTACATAAACTCCAGGGTCCCGGGCAGTCCGGGAGAAGGGGGAGGTCCACAAGGGAGGTTAATGGCTAATCCAGTAGAGGCTAGAGGTAGTTTTAGTTTCCTTTATTTTGGAAAATAATTTAGCCCTAGCCAGTTTGGCTCAGTGGATAGAGCATCGGCCTGCAGACTGAAGGGTCCCAGGTTCGATTCTGGTCAAGGGCACATACCTGGGTTGTGGTCTCTATCCCCTGTAGGGGGCATGCAGGAGGCAGCCAATCAATTATCCTCTCTCATCATTGATGTTTCTGTCTCTCTCTCCCTCTCCCTTCCTCTCTGAAATCAATAAAAATATATTTTTTAAAAAAGAAAATAATTTAAAGGCATCCTGATGTTGTGGTACTGTTCAGATTGGCCACACTCATGCATAGAAAACAGAATAAAAGGAATTTCACCACAACGGTATTAGAGGTTATATTTGGGTATTGAGATTATACATAGATTTTTGTTATCTTTTTAAAGGTTTCTGTATTTTCCGTAATTTCAACAACATCATCACCTTGATTTTTGTTTTGGTTTTTGTTAGGTCTGATATAATGATTGAATCGACACACCCTCCCCTGGGGACTGACCTTTAGACCACGTCACAAACGACATTTCCTTTTGCTTAGACCACATTCCACTTGCTAAGACCCTTATCTTTCCCCTCAGGACCCGCCCAGAGAATTTTCCGCCCAGAAAAAGCCTGCCTAGAGTCCTTTAAAATCACTGACTCCCCATCCCTGGGTGATGGCACCATTTGGAGGCTTATCAATCTGGTTTTCCAGATGACCTAATAAGTGCATAATTTTTTACCCCTTTTGGCCTCATGTGTTCCTCCTTTGGCGACCCTAACAGTTCTGTGTGCACATTTAAAATATATATATTTTTTATTGATTTCAGAGAGGAAGGGAGAGGGAAAGAGAGAGAGAAATAGAAACATCAACAATGAGAGAGAATCATGGATCAGCTGCCTCCTGCACGCCCCCTACTGGGGATCAAGCCCACAACCCAGGCATGTGCCCTGACTGGGAATCGAACCATGACCTCCTGGTTCATAGGTCGACGCTCAACCACTGAGCCACGCCAGCCGGGCCTCGCACACTATTTTGGACCTTGCTGTTTTTACCCTTTAAAAAATATATATATATATATTTTATTGATTTTTTACAGAGAGGAAGGGAGAGGAATAGAGAGTTAGAAACATCAATCAGCTGCCTCCTGAACACCCCGCACTGGGAACGTGCCCGCAACCAAGGTACATGCCCTTGACCAGAATCGAACCCGGGACCCTTCAGTTCGTAGGCCGACACTTTATCCACTGAGCCAGACGGGTTAGGGCTGTATTTACCCCTTTGAAGACCTTTCTATGTTAGCATATAGAGATCAACCTCAATTTTAAAAAGCTAATAGAATTCCAAGGGTAGGTGTTCCAAACATTATCTACTAGTATATTTGCTTTGATTTGCATTTTCACAATTATTTGTGTGGTGGAGCTTTTTCCCCTCTGGCCCCCCTCGACCCCCCCCACCTC
>NW_005873401.1:12713-16586 GCF_000147115.1 Myotis lucifugus
GGCCATGGGAACTGGCCGGAGGCTGTAAATCCATCCTCCGCTTCTCCTGGCAAGATGGGCTAGAGAAGCCCAGCCAGCACAAGACACGGGAGAAACGAAAAAAAAACACTCACATAGGGACAAAAAGGACAAGGCTGGCCGCCCGGCACGCGTGCACATACCACATAAAAAAAAAAAAAAAAAGCCTTGGCTGGTTTGCCTCAGTGGATAGAGCATCGGCCTGCGGACTGGAGGGTCCCGGATTGCATTCCAGTCAAGGGCACATGTCCGGGTTGTGGGCTCCATCCCCAGTAGAGGACGTGCAGGAGGCAGCCGATCCATAATTCTCTCTCATCATTGATGTTTCTCTCTCTAGCTCCCTCTCCCTTCCTCTCTAAAATCAATAAAAATATTTATTTATTTTTTAAAAGGAAAAGATACTGGTTGGTCTTGGGAGGGAAAAATTCCATTTTAAAAAATAAAATCCTTGCCGAAACCGGTTTGGCTCAGTGGATAGAGCGTTGGCCTGCGGACTGAAAGGATCCCGGGTTCGATTCCGGTCAAGGGCATGTACCTGGGTTTCGGGCACATCCCCAGTGGGAGATGTGCAGGAGGCAGCTGATCGATGTTACTCTCTCATCGATGTTTCTAACTCTCTATCCTTCTCCCTTCCTCTCTGTAAAAAATCAATAAAAATATATTTAAAAAAAAATAAAATCCTGTTTTAGCTTCTTGTTACGTGGGGTGGGCCTACCAAATGCTCTTTCCCTGAATTGACTCTGAGAGGAAGGTGGGCAGACAGAGATGGCTGTTTGCACCAGGGCCCACGGGAGGGCAGGCTGGACTGTTTCTGCTACGAGATTTTTTAAAATGTGTATTTTTATTAATTGCAGAGAGGAAGGGAGAGGGAGAGAGAGATAGAAACAGCAATGATGAGAGAGAATCATGGATCGGCTGCCTCCTGCACGCCCCCATGGGGAGAATCGAGCGCATAACCCAGGCATGTGCCCTTGACTGGAATCGAACCTGGGACCCTTCAGTCCACAGGCCGATGCTCTATCCACTGAGCCAAACTGGCCGGGGCTGCTGCAAGATTTTTGCTGTGGTTCTTGGGGCTTTACTCTGTTTCCCGGTTCTCAACTTCTCAAGCCTGATCCTTCAGCTCCCATGTACTTTGTGAGTTCCCTGATAGTCTTTTACTTAAGTTAGAGTAGTTCTCTGAAGCTTTTTTTATTTATTAATTGATTTCAGAGAGGAAGAGGGAGAGAGAGATAGAAACATCCATGATGAGAGAGAATAATTGCTCGGCTGCCTCCTGCAAGTCCCCCACTTGGGATTGAACCCACAACCCGGGGAAATGCCATTGACCAGAATCAAACCTGGGACCTTTCAGTCCGCAGGCTGACACTTTATCCACTGAGCCAAACCGGCTAGGGCAGGTCTCTGAAGCTTTTAAGCATGACTACTCCCTGGCCGAACAGAGCTCTGTCACCCTGTGGTTTGGTGAAAGGAATCGATTGCAGGAGGAGTCCCACCCCAGGAGTGGGCTGTGGTCCTAGGCTTGCTCACTGCCTTAGGCTGGTCGTAGGGCTCTGGCTTGGTGTGGGGAAGCCCGGGACTTGGTTGGAAAGTCTGGAAGGAGGATTCTCCGAAAGGTCGGGGGTCTCTAGGGGGGCCTTGCCGAAGGCGGCAGATCCTGCCTTGACTTTTCCAAACAAGTCCGAGCCCCCGGGTGTTTTGCTGGAATCTCTGTGTTTAGTCTTTAGACCAGACCGTGTAGAAGCATGTGCTTTCTCAAGGATACTTACCCTGCTGGTTGTGTCTAGAGGTTAATTTGAGTTCAAGCTGTTGTCACAATAAAAGCCTAAGGAGGCAGGAGAACGGGGCTGTCCAGTTCCTCTAGCCAGGCAGCCCCTTAGCCCTCTCTTTCACAGAAATGTGTGTCAGAGTAATCCATTCATCTGTTGCTCAGGGTCTGCTGGTCAGCCCCGGCAGTTTGGGGACAAGGTTATGCCGGAAATTGGTCTTAAATGTGTCTTACTGTCTATCTAAACCTGGGACAGTTGACATTGGCCAGGACCAACTTCCTGGAGAATCAGGCACAGGGCAGATGGCTGACTTCAGAATTTTCCTGTAACAAGATAGTGTCAGTGTCTCGTGGTCTAGGGTTGACTTGGGATAGATAAATACAAGCAAAGGTAAGTGAACTCTTAGGCTGCTAGAAAGTGTCAGCTATCTCCCCACCCCAAACCCTAACCAAACATATCTTGTCTTTTGTGTAAATTTACGTCTGTAGTGAGGATGGAAAAGTGGAGAAACTAATCTTTATTACTACATGATTATCTCCTGGAATTATCATCCTCAAACAGTTTGGACATCTTGCACTCTAGGAATGCTGACTACCAGAGAGGTGCTGAGGGAGGTGGGGTTGGGCAATTCTGCCTTCAAGCACTTGGTGCAGTTCTCAGGCTAGCCTGGAGGTGGCGCTGTTTGCATGTGGTCACTTTGGGCTAATAAATCAAGACACCAAAAGGGACAGTAAGATTTAACATTGGAACCTTGCTTTGCATGTTTATACTTGGATTAAAGGGCTTATAATTAGTGAAAAATGAGTGAAACTCAAATAATCTTTGGAGTGGGGCAGAGAACTTTCTAAGAATCACAGAAAACTCAGAAGCTATAAAAAGACTAGTCTGACAAAATTGACGTCATAAAAATGTCAAGGTTCTATATTTTAAAAAATAGCAAAAAGCAAACAAAATATTGAGAAAAACAGCAGCAATTTTTGTGACAAACAAAGGAATCACTATATTTAAAAAAATATTTAAAATAAATAAAAAAAATATTTAATGGTTTTATTGATTTCAGAGAGAGGAAGGGACAGAGAAAGATAGAAATATCAACGATAAGAGAGAAATATGGATGGGCTGCCTCCTGCACAACCCTTACTGGGGATGGAGCCTGCAACCCAGGCCTGTGCCCTGACGGGGAATCCAACCTTGACCTCCTGGTTTATGGGTCTACACTCAGCCACTGAGCCAAACCAGCGGGGCCAAAGGAATCATTTTCTTAACATACAAAGAGCTCTTATGGATAAATACAATTTAAAAAGCGGGAAGAATATAGCAACAATCGGTTCATAGAAAATGAGATTAAAATCACCAACAAACATAAAATCTTTATCAAACATTCACGAAATGAAAATTAAATTTCCATGAAATGAAATTTAAATGAAAACTAAAACAACAAATGAAGTCATTTGTGTGTGCCTCCAAGTAATTGCTCTGTACAAACACGCACGATTGTTCCATCTATCACAGATCTTTTTTTTTTTTAAATATATTTTATTGATTTTTTACAGAGAGGAAGGGAGAGAGACACAGAGTTAGAAACATCGATGAGAGAGAAACATCGATCAGCCGCCTCCTGCACATCCCCTGGGGATGTGCCTGTGCCTGCAACCCAGGTACATGCCCTTGACCGGAATCGAACCCGAGTCCCCTCAGTCCGCAGGCCAACGCTCTATCCACTGAGCCAAACCGGTTTCGGCTATCACAGATCTTTAAGAGTGTCTTTCTCTCCGTCTTTATACTTCCCCTTGGACTTCCAGGCAGTTTCTTCTTTGTCATACAGCCTCCGCTTATCCTCAAGCCTTATCTCCAAGCACGCCGAGCGTGGGGACACCAGGATAGAGGTCCACCTCCCACTGACAGCAGGGAGACCTGGAAAGGCGTGCTGAGGACGGTGTCTCTGGGGGTTTGCTGATGGAAACAGACGAAAGAATGGGAGTTCCTGGCAGAAGAGACAGGACAGGGCATTCTAGACACAGGAATGCCACTTGCAAAAACAAAGGTGCAGCCCTAGCTGGTTTGGCTCAGTGGATAGAGCGTTGGC
>NW_005873401.1:18393-20243 GCF_000147115.1 Myotis lucifugus
GCATCGTTTTTAATACATTTTACTGTATGGATGTGCCATAATTTATTAACCATACCCTGACTGCTGGATTTTTAATGTGTCCATTTTTTAATTTTTATTTTTTTGCAATTAGAATGCTGTGGTTGGATGTCCTTGCAAATAAAATTCTCTTTACAAAGATAGTTATTCTAAAAGAAAAATTCCTGAGGGGCCAAGGCTAGATTGAAGAGTCTGAACATTTAGAACTTCATGAAAAAAAATTGTTTTTAAATCCTCCCGAGGATATTTTTCCATTGACTTTTAGAGAGAGTGGAAGAGAGAAGGAAAGACAGAGAGGAACATCGATTGGTTGCCTCCTGCATATGCCGCGACCAGGGCCCGGGCCAGGGAGGAGCCTGCAACCGAGGTACCTGCCCTTGACTGGAATCAAACCCGGGACCCTTCGGTCCGTAGGCCAATGCTCTATCCGCTGAGCCAAACTGGCTAGGGCAAAACTTCATACTTTTAAATATGGTAATAATGCAGTTGAGATATTGTCTTCCTTCTAGTGAGGCTCAGTCTCTCTTTTTTTTTTTTTTTCTTCAAGCCAAAAGCACATGGGTGTTTAATACTGGAAAAAAGAGATAATGGCATATTATCAGTCTCACGTCTCTTTTGCTGCGAGGAATGAGATGGGTTGTTGTGGAGGTGGATTCCCCCTAGTACATCATCTCGGGTCTGTTGAGTTCAGAAGCAGCAGCCAGTTCTGCAGGGGGCATAGGAGGCTATGCAGTTGGTCCTGAGCCCTGGGAGGCTGGCTGGGCCGGGGGCTATGTGGTCCCCTGTGGCTGTGTGGTGGCGGGGGTGGGGGCGGGTGGGGGAGCCAGTCTGCAGCTGGGCCTGAAACTGCTCAGGACTGGCCAGTGTCTTCAGCAAATTGTTTTCCTGCTGCAGCTGGGAATTTTTCTCTATTAGTTCTTTGGTTTGCTCTTTGAGGACCTCCACTTCCTCTCTCACCGCACACATCAAGTGGCTTTTCACCAGATCCAGAGCTTGCTCGATTTTGTTGTCAATAGCTACCACACTTGCACCAGAGGAGGTTTATGGAAGTCAGACCCCGTCCCTGGAGCTGCCTGTCCCCGCGGCTGCAGGTCGGCAAAAGCTTCCTATTTGCCGAGGCTCAGTCTCTTGACATCTGAGCCATTGCTAATCCTTAAGATGTCCCCGTAAGATAAGGATGATATTATTATCTCTGCTTCGTGGTGGTCAGTGAGGTTGATTTGAGTGTGCGAGGTCAAGGTCACTCACTCTGCAGCCAGTCGGAACTGACTTAGGGCAGGATAGCTCAGTCCTGGATTCTTGCCAGGGCTTTGGACTTCTGATACTCATGCTTCGGTCTTTTGGAAAGAAAAATGCTGCATATTTTGTGTTTATGCTTCTTCTTAACTTCTTTCGCCATAGAGAAAGAGAGAGGTTTTCAGGAATAAGCCATTTTGCCTTTAAGAGGGACAGGAAACTTGTTGATTTGCGGACGTAAGAATTACTTGGTGGCCTGACCTGGGCTGCTGTGAGTGAGATCATTTTGGGACCGTTTACTGACTGATCCTGGTTCTCTTTCTCATTTCCCAGCCGGGCTACTTGTTGAAATTCGAGGAGGGACGTGTCTTCTCAGAGAGCTTGGCTGGATAAGACTGAAGTTTAAGGCCAGAAGCCTGCGCGATTGTCCCGGGAACGTGGGTGATGGCTGCAGAGGTGCCCGGAGTAGCCACTCCCCTGACCCCCTTGGCCCAGGTACCTCAAGAGGAAGACGACCAGGAGGCGGAGGTCACCACCATGATCCTGGAGGACGACTCTTGGGTACAGGAAGCTGTGCTGCAGGAGGATGGCCCCGA
>NW_005873401.1:22426-30018 GCF_000147115.1 Myotis lucifugus
ACGTGTGAGAAGAACCCGGTGACAATAGCTGGCATTGATCCATCCCTTTTTGTGGGCCAGACAGTGTGCGTGGCATCTACTATGCACAACTCAACGGGAACTTGACCACCTTGGGGGGAAGCGAGGTCATTACCACTGCACGGCCTGTGAGTTCAGTGAGAGAAGTTCACTGACTCCCGTGATGCCGTGCAGCTAGTGCGAGGCCAAGGTGGGAACTCATGGGTCTGAGCATTGAACTCCTGTTCATCTCGTCTGTGATGCAAAGTGATAGTTCCCAGGGGGGTGCTGGCAGAGGGGATGCAGGCGGCACTGAGCCAAAGGTGACCAACCAGGGGTGTGTGGTCTGGAGGATTCAGAGGACTAGGAAGACGAGAAAGGACAGAGGTGGTGACAACCTTCAGGGACGGGGGAGATAGGAGGAAAGCCATCTTTTGGAGAAAGGGACTGCCATTGAGGGTCCACGGTGAGCCCGGCCCTGCGGCGGGCACCTTACATGTCCCTCTCACTAACATGCTACAGGCGAGGTCATGGGAGTCCAGCAAGGTCAGCCCTTACTCGAGGTCACACAGCGGGTAAGTGCAGGAGCCAGGACGGAAACTCCAGTCTGTTCGCTTCCACATGTGTTGGGTAGATCCTAGGTTGCATCTAAAGCAAAGTACCTGATTTTCTTTGGTCTTGAAAAGTAGCTTTTGCCCTGACCGGTTTGACTCAGTGGATGGAGCGTCGGCCTGCGGACTGAAGGGTGCCAGGTTCGATTCCGGTCAAGGGCATGTACTTTGGTTGCGGGCACATCCCCAGTGGGGGTTGTGCAGGAGGCAGCTGATCGATGTTTCTCTCTCATCGATGTTTCTCTCTCATCGATGTTTCTAACTCTCTATCTCTCCCTTCCTCTCTGTAAAAAATCAATAAAATATTAAAAAAGTAGCTTTTAATTTTACTCCTCCTATTAAAAAAGAAAAAGACAAAGACCTCTCATCCTATTTATTTAATATATTTTTACTGATTTGAGAGAGGAAGGGAAAGGCAGCAAGAGAGAGAAACATCAATGATGAGAGAGAATCATGGATCGGCTGCCTCCTGCATGCCCCACACTGGGGATCGAGCCTGCAACCCGGGCACGTGCCCTTGACGGGGAATCGAACCGTGACCTCCTGGTTCCTTGGTCAGTGCTCAGCCAGTGAGCCACGCTGGCCAGCTCATCCTTGGTTTACCTGCCTCCTGACGGATGGGACAGTTTGGAATGAACTTTAGGATCGTTAGGCAGACACTGCAGGGAGGCCAGAGGGGCTGGGGGCTGAGGAGAGGCCTCCGGGGTTGTGGTTTGGTTGGGGAAGTCACAGAGCAGGAGGTTAGGTCTCAGCAGGTGCCTCAGGCCATGATAGGCACCCACTGCGCCAGCCCTCCCCACCTGGCTTCCTGCTTCCTGCCCTCATCTCTCCTGGGACTCCCAGATGTGTTTGTCAGTCCTCTGCCTTCTGCCTTTGAGATCATCTTTGTTGGCCTTTGTTTAACAAATGCCCCTGGCCTTCCTCATGATTACGCAGAGGAACCTCTGCAATCATCTGCGTCCCTTCTGGAACATTTACTCAACGTGAGACCTCCACTCTGCCCGGCTCGGGACCTTTGGACGCACTTACCCAGGATGGTGGTTTAATATTGACCAGCAGGCATGTATCCTACTATCGCAGTTGAGATTGGACCTGTACTGAAAGCTCCTCTCTCTCAGTGTTTCCCACCTGTTAGTCCTGAGCTCTGAGTCAGGCTCTTAGTATTTCTCCTAACTCTAGCAGGAGCCTCCAAAGGGAACCTGCTTCTCTCCCCTTCATTACAGCCGCTCCACTCCTACCTGAGTGATCGGTCATTCTTCTGCTTAAAAGTCTTTTTTTTTTTTTTTTTTAATATAGAGGAAGAGAGATAGAAACATTAATGATGTGAAAGAATCATTGATCAGCTGCCTCCTCCACACCCCTTACTGGGGATTGAGCCTGCAACCTGGGCATGTGCCCTGGAGCGGAATCGAACCCAGGACCCTTCAGTCCGCAGGCCGATGCTCTATCCACTGAGCCACACCGGCTTGGGCTCCTGCTTAAAAGTCTTCGTGAGTTTCCCAGTGTCTCCAAATCAAGTGTCACCTTGTTCTGCTTGGAGCCCGGGGCCTCTGAGACCTGGCCCTGCAGCCAGTTTTCCCAGGTCCCCCTGCCGCAGCTCCTGCCCCATCCAGACCTGGTCTTGCTGTTTCTCGAACAGGCCTGTGCTTTCTAGCGTTCACCTGTGCTCCTGAATTCTGACTTGGAATGCTTTGGTCCTGTCCCTGCGAGTGAACATCCCGGTTGTTGTTGGAGTGTGCACCCTTGGAGACCGGCTCCATCAAAGCTGGCCTTCCGGTCTCTCTTCCCTGTCCCCGGCTCCACCCACCTGGGGGCCTCTCGGATCAACTCTGCTCGGATCATTTGATTCTTCTGATTCTTCTTCCCTTTTGGCGTTTTATCATCTTATTTTCTATTTCTGTGAATACGTGTCTCATTTTTTTCTAGGAACCTATAAAGTCTCAGAAGGCAAGGAACCTGTCTTTCTTTTTTTTCTTCTATCTATAGAGAAACGGAGATTGTCAACTTCACACCTACTCTTTTCCAACAAGTGATCCAAAGAGTGACGGCTGACCTCTCCAGCCATCCCCCACATCGCCCGGCTTTCTGTGGGCACTGCTTTGAGCCTGCAGCCCCAGCAAAGTGCTCCCTCCAGGACGACAAATGAACAAAAAATATTCATTTTACTTAACAAGAAGGGGAGTGGAGAGGGTTGGAGGGTTGGAAAGGTGTATGTGTTTTTAAAGCTATGATTCTCAGCTTCAAAACAAAATCACTTGGAATTCACTGAAGTATTTGAAATGTATACCATACAGAACTCTTAGACGCAGTGTTATAATGTAAAATGTTCGGCAGTCATTCGTTTATGCTGGTAAGAGAGCTCATTGCTGTTTTTATCACTGGTTAGTCTTTCAAGCAGCCAGAGTTCAGGTGGAACAATGTTCCCAGTCACTCAGGTGCGATCAGGTTCCTGCCAGGCTTTGATCAGGTTCGCACCAGGCTTTTCAGGGCAGCACTCCTATGGGGAGAGCCCAAGTCAGAGTGGGAGAAGCTGAGGTGGACACAAGCTGTACTGAACCTCTTCTGTATTTTATTTTATTTTATTTTTCATTTCAATTTATTTATTTATTTATTTTACTTATTTTATTATTTTATTTTATTTTATATTTTATTTATTTTATTTAATTTCTTTTATTTTATTTAATTTTATTATTTATTTTATTTTGTTTATTTTATTTATTTTATTTTATTATTTTATTTATTTTATTTTATTTTATATAATTTTATTGATTTCAGAGAGGAAGGGAGAGGGAGAGAGAGATAGAAACACCAATGATGAGAGAGAATCATTGATTGGCTGCCTCCTGCACGCCCCACATTGGGGATCGAGTCTGCAGCCCGGGCATGTGCCCTGACCAGAAATCGAACCATGACCTCCTGGTTGATGGGTTAATGCTCAACCACTGAGCCACATCGGCTGGGCACACTTCTGTATTTTAGACCAATGCCTCTGACCACCGTCACAATCAGGTTTTGAGTGTTTTGAGCCTGACCCACACTAAAGCACCACAGTTAGTGACCAATTCCATTGTTATAAATAAATAAATTAGAGGCCCGGTGCGTGAAGTTCATGCACAGATAAGGTCCCTAGGCCTGGCTGGTGATCAGGACCAATCTGTGGGGTGATTAGGGGGCTCCCACTGGCACCCACCTTGGCTGGCCTGACACCCCCACATGCCAGCCCTGCCCCCCCCACTGCTGCCACTAGTCACCTTTCTCTGTGGGCGACAGGCAGGGCGATCAGGGGGGCCCCCCCTCTGGCACCCACCTTGGCTGGCCTGGGCCCTGTGGGTCGGGGGCAGCTCCTGCGTTGAGCGTCTGCCCCCTGGTGGTCAGTGCGCATCATAGCGACCCGTCGTTCGGTTGATTTGCATATTAAGCTTTTATTATATAGGATGACAGTAAATTCAGGTTTATCCCCATATTGACATCAGTTTTCCTCACACTCATTCTGATATGCTTTCTAGCATGGGAGGGAAAGAGGAGGCCTCTGGCCAGGCAGGGGGCCACACATGGCCCTGTGAACAGCCACAGCAGTGTAATATGCATGGGAGTCAAGAGTGTGGGTCGTAGATTGGAAAATGCAAGAACCACTGGTTTAGACTGACCCATAAAGGAAGAGGTCCTATGGCAATTCAAGAACCATTCAGCCCTCGCTGGTATGACTCAGTGGATAGAGTGTTGGCCTGCGTACTGAAGGGTCCAAGGTGCGATTCTAGTCAAGGGCACATGCCGGGGTTGTGGGCTTGATTCCCAGTAGGGGGAGTGCAGGAGGCAGCCGATCCATGATTCTCTCTCATCATTGATGTTTCTCTCTCTCTCCCTCTCCCTTCCTCTTTGAAATCAATAAAAAATATTAAATAAATAAATAAATAAATAAATGCAACCCTTTGAGCTCCCAGGTATTTATTATGGACTAGAGGCCTGGTGCATGAATTTGTGCACCAGTGGGGTTCCTCGGCTTGGCCTGCAGAATTGGGCTGAAACTGGCTCTCCAACATCCCCCGAGCTGTCCTGAATTGCGAGAGGGCGCAGGCCCGGCCAAGGCACCTCACCGGTGCACGATCGGAGCTGGGGAGGGACATGGGAGGTTGGCCAGCTGGGGAGGGCTCCAGGGCATGTTGGGCTCATCTCCCTCAGTCCTGTTCGGCTGGACCCCAGCAGCAAGCTAACCTACCGGTTGGAGGGTCTTCCCCCTGGTGGTCAGTGCACGTCATAGCAAGCAGTTGAGCAGCCTTAGCATATCATTAGCATATTACACTTTGGTTGAACAGCTGACCAGTCAACCGGACACTTAGCACATTAGGCTTTTATTATATAGGATTATATAGGATAAGGCAATCAAAGAACTTATCCTGTATTTCATCTTCTTTCCCCTCAACCCCAATTTTGATTAGAGTATCATTTCTACATCTCTGCATAACAATTATATTCTGTTTTAACACCCTAATTGCCATGGCTCTTGTAGACTTCTGTTCTAAAGTTATATGTATCAGATGTTCATCCCCAATCTTTGTGCTCCAGTTCCCTTTATCTCTTGGTTGAGTGAAATTCATCTCCTAATAGTTTCCTCTGGAAGGGCTCATGGGACCAGTAGTCCATGAAATTGTGTATATTCAAAGCCGTTTGCCTGTCAGCTTTATACTTGAAGGACAGCCCTGTTGAACATAAAATCCTTGGCACGCGTTTCTTTTCTTACATAACTGGCAGCTGCTGCTGCACTATCTGTCGGCATTGAGTGTTACTGCAGGGAAATCTGAGACCCGTTGGTTTTCCTCCCCCATGTGAGTGGTTTGATCTTTTTCCTTGTTACCCTTTGTCTCATTATGAACCACCCTGGGTTAGTTTTCCTTGGCACACACAGTGCCTTTCAAGAGTTCTTATATCTTCATAGGTTAAGCTGTTTGTTCTGTTCCTGTGGTTTAGTTTCGTTTTTTGAGAATTCCAGTTATATTTATTGATTCTCCTTTGTCTAACGTCTGTCTCTATCTTTCTCTTTGATCCTTCTCACCTCTTCCTTTGTTTCCATTTTATTTCACTGCTCTTCTCATTTCATCCCTCCTCCATGTCTGTGCTTTCCGTGGTGCCTGTATTCTTTTGTGTTTCTTCCTATTTGTGTTCATTTCTCGGGATTTTCCCCTCCTTTCCTGCGGTTTTTTTTTTTTTAATTTTTTATTTATTTATATTTTACAGAGAGGAAGGGAGAGGGATAGAGAGTTAGCAACATCGATGAGAGAGAAACATCGATCAGCTGCCTCCTGCACACTCCCTACTGGGGATGTGCCCGCAACCAAGGTACATGCCCTTGGCTGGAATCGAACCTGGGACCTTTCAGTCCGCATATCCACTGAGCCAAACCGGTTAGGGCTCCTTTTCTGCGTTTTGCCAGCTCATGTTTCATTGTTTCACCGTCTCTTCCTCAAGTTCTCCTTTAGGATCTTTCTGCACAGAAGTGGTTGCTTCCTTTAACTTTTTTTTTTTTTTAGTATATATTTTTATTGATCTCAGAGAGGAAAGAGAGGGAGAGAGAGATAGAAACATCAATGATGAGAGAGAATCATGGATCGGCTGCCTCCTGCACATCCCCTACTGGGATCGAGCCACAACCCAGGTATGTGCCCTTGACCAGAAATGAAACACATTGACTCTTCAGACCGCAGGACGACACGTCTTACCCCCTAGCCAAACATGGGTGGGTCTACAACCTCTTTTATTGGATGAAAAATTGCCACTTTTTTCCATAATAACAACTCCCATGACTACTGCCCGAGAGTCAGAGGCGCTGTCCTCAGGTGGCCCTTCTGTGTGGTCCTGGTTGCAGCCTCACTTCCTTTTCTTGTCTGAACCGAAGAGGCCAGCCTTGCCTGTCCCAGCCCTAGAGGCAGGGTTGCCTAGAAGGCAAGTCCTTACCTTCAGAAAGAGCTTTTCTGCCTGAGCTGTTGGGGATCTCCTTCACCTGGGTGCTGGCCCTCTCCTCACACTGCTCTCCATGCTTGTCCTCCCTCTCCCTCCCTCACTGGCTTCTGCACAGTCTCCGCTGTTTTGGAAGAATATGCACGCCCTTCCTGACATATTACATATATTAGTGTCTGCAATTTAAGCCTCTTCCTAATCTCACTGAAATGAAGCTTGAGTGTTTGTTTTCCCTGTTGCTTCTGAGATCATCCTAGGACAGTGATGGCGAACCTATGACACGCCTGTCAGAGGTGACACGCGAACTCATTTTTTTGGGTTGATTTTTCTTTGTTAAATGGCATTTAAATATATAAAATAAATATCAAAAATATAAGTCTTTGTTTTACAATGGTTGCAAATATAAAAAAATTTCTATATGTGACACGGCACCAGAGTTAAGTTAGGGTTTTTCAAAAATGCTGACACGCCGAGCTCAAAAGGTTCACCATCACTGGTCTAGAACACACCAGGGCTTCAGATGTTAAGGCAGCAAAGCCTTTACTAGCGAATGTTCCTACTCAGAAGAGAACAGTTAGTAAAGTCATAAAAAAAATGTTTTTGGTTGTGTGAGTTTGTAGAAAATAAACCGGGGTCTCAACCTGGAGGCCCTGTTTTATAGCAAATCTCTGGGCTAGAAACTTGCAAAACACTGTTGCAGGAAGTTGAGGAACCAGAGACCTACTGGCCCTGGCCAGGTGGGAACCAGCATTGTGTCCGTCATGCCTACACCCCTACCCTGGAGATCTAGGGGACGTGGAACAGAGGGCAATCATACGTACTCACAGATCACCAGCAGTGTATGTCAGTGTGAGCACGAATTGTAATTATATGCCTATTTGCAGGTTTAAATATAATTTTATATTGACTAAAGGCATGAGTGGAACCCAGGTTCTACCTAAAGGATACATGTCAAATTTAATCCTGTGCATCAATGGAAATTTACATTAAGTCATAGAAACTAATCACTGAATTGAGCATGACTGTACATGT
>NW_005873402.1:0-11494 GCF_000147115.1 Myotis lucifugus
GCTGTGGGGCGGGGCTTAGTATGGGCGGAGGGGCGGGGCCTGGGAGGGCAGATGGGCTGTGGGGCGGGACCTGGGAGGGGCAGACGGGCTGTGGGGCGGGGCCTGGGAGGGGCAGACCTGCGCCTGAGGGAGGGTGGGGGAGCTTTCCCTTCTCCAAATGACAGGCATGTCCTGGAAAGAGACAGCGCCCCCTGCAGTTCCCCTTCATCCCTTATCAGGGTGGAAGCAGCAGTGGCCACTGAGGTCTTTAATGTCTTCCCGACACGTGGTCGTTCCCCTTTTCACAGGCCTTAGGCGGCACCGGCATCTACACGACACGCGTGTGATGGCTTTGCTCTGGTTTCCTGCAGTCTGTGTGTGTGATGTCTCAGTGCACGGCAAGTGGTGGCGATTCTCTTTTCAGGACAGTGACGCCAACTTTCCATTTCAAAGTTTCGCTTCTAAGTTTATGTAATGACGAGTTGACCAAACTGTTGTAGCCCGAAGCTTGCAGGACCCGAACCCTGGATTTCCCTAAGGGGTGACGACTCAGTCCATAATGAAGCGAAAGCGGTGACTTCCAGAACCACCCACGAGACTCCGGACCTTCTCAGAGGGCAGCAGGCGGTGCGCGGACTGGGCCTGGTTCCCGGGGTGGGACGTGCATGCAGACAGGCGCCCGCTCGGACTGTGCTGGCTCAGCGCGGACCCAGGGGCTCCGGGGGCCCACTCACTGCCTCCCTGCAGTCCCGCAAAATGAGGGCAGGCACCCCTCACCCAGTTACCAAACCCCACACCCGTGGGAGGCCTGGGCTTCTCTGTCACCTGCCAGGTCCTCCCTCAGTGCCCCAGGCTGGCTTCTGACCTCCCACAGCCACGCACCTTGCCCAACCTTCCCCACCCCAGGGACAGCCTCACCTCCCCCCTGCAGCCCCCACCCTCAGCCCAGCCTCCCAGCCCTGGCTGTAATTCACACAAGTTTACCATGTCAGCCTTTTTAAAAAATTTAATCCTTACCTGAGGATATTTTTTTCCATGGATTTTTTTAGGGAGAGTGGATGGGAGGGGGAGAGACAGAGAGAGAAACATCAACGTGAGAGAAACACATCCATTGGTTGCCTCCCACATGGGCCCCAACTGGAGCCAGGGATGGAGCCTGCAACCCAGTTATGTGCCCTTGACCAGAATCGGACCAGCAGCCCTTCAGTCTGCCGCTCTAACCACTGTGCTAAATCCGCTAGGGCTGTCCTAGCTATTTTTAAAGGCACAGTTCAGTGGCCTTAAGTGAGTTCACAAGGTGTGCACACATCGCCATTGCAAATTTGTTTCATCTTGCAGAACAGAAACTCTGCCGCCATGAAACACTAAGTCCCCTCCCGCCTGCCCAGCCCCCGGCGGCCAGCATTTACTTTCTGTCTATGAACTCCTCGCCTGCAGGGGCCGCAGAGAAGTGGAGTCACCCGGGATGTGTCCTCCTGGGACTGGCTGGGTCCAGAACCAGGTCAGCGCCCAGCTGTGTGAAGGGAGAACACAGGTGCGCCTGATGGGGAAGGGGTGGGCGGAGGCGGGGTGGGGGTGCGCGTGGGGGTGGGGGCGCGGCTCTGAGTCATCACACTCAGAAGGCCTCCCCATCTCAGAGCTTTCACATGCAGACCTGCCTGGATGGCTCCCAGGTCCCCGGGGCACCTGTTACACCAGGCTGCTCAGTGGGCGTTAACAGGGTCACCCCCAGGCTGTCTTGGTGACACAGGGAAGAGTTGGTCCCCTCTGTCCTTGCGAGACTGAGCCAATGTTTGGGGCTCAGCATGATTCTGGTGGCCCAGCACCCTGTCCAGCTTGGCCCTAACCAGCGAGGCGACTCAGGCCAGACACTTGGCAGCTCTGGGCTCCAGTCCCTTCAGCTGGGACATGGGCATGAGGCCCGGCCTCACGGGACTGGGAGGGCGGCTGGGAAGCCCTGTGCTCGGGGCCCGGCCCTGGAAAGGCCCCTGACACGCACTGGCCACCCTCGCCTCCTCCCTGGGACCATGAGGAGTTGGGTGCTGAGGGAGCCCTGGGGGCATCCCCCGCCCCCTCCTGGCCTCTCTGTCTGGGTCTGGGCCTCTCTCTGCCCTGAACACACCAGCACCTCTGCTGGCCGCGCGTCTGTGTGTCCAGAGCAGCTCCGGTCCAGGTGTCTCGGGGCAAAGCCTCTGAGCCAGTGGCCTGAGGACTTTGATCAGTGTCTGTGGGCGGCTTCTCCTCGGCTCCTCAGAGTGGGACCTGGGTCTGCCCCCTGCCCCCTGCCCGCCTCCCATGGAGCTGGGCCCACAGGCGGGCCTCCCCCCGCCCCAGGCTGCCTGTTTCTGTCCACCTCCCGGGACAGCGTGTTCCTGGCACAAGCACCTCCTGTGCACCGGGCTCCATGCTGGGCCTGGGCCGTGGGGAGGGGCCACCTGGCCACGCCAGCCTGTGCTGCAGGTGGACAGGACGCTGCCCACCCACAGGACACGCTTCCTAGTGTTTGTTGTGCCCCACAAACTGCCCCCCCTTTTCCACAGAGTGACCGAAGCCCCAGCAGCTCATGGCCACTCCGCCTCTTCTCCATCGACGGATGGACAACCATCCACAGGACGCCCAGGGCCCGTGTGTGTGTGTTAAGTGGGACCTCATTCTTACAAAGGCTGCAGATCAACGTCTGGACTTGCAGGTGGGGGACTGCGGCCCAGGGGGGCAGTGACTTCTCTCAAGCAGAGGCCTCTGTGGGCCCCAGGGAGCCGCGAGTCCAGCTCTCCAGTCTGGGTCTCGGGTTCTGGGGGAAACGCTCTGGGGAGATGCTGACCCACTAGGAGCCCGTGAGGCAGCCCGGATGGAGCCGGAGCTGGGGGCAGGGAGGGGCAGGTCCTGTCTGCTGCCGGGTCTGGGGGCCGCCAGCCGCTCCTTCTCCTCCTGTTTCCCAGGCGCCTGGGCCTGTGGCTCACTGACCCCATGTGTAAACCGCAGGCTTATAGGGGTTGTCACGGCTCAGAAACCACTTGCTACTGTGTCTTCTTCTTTTTGGGAGGTTCCCTGTCCCCACCTCCCGGGTCACCCCCACTCTCCAGGGCAGCTCTGGGCTTCTTGTCCTTCATGCTCAACCAGGGGCCCCTGGAGAGGTGGCCTCAGGTTCACCCTCACTCGCTTGCTTGTGTTTGCTCTGGGCTCATGTCCCTCGTGTCCCTCGTGTCTGCTCTGCTCCCATGACCGCCTCCCCTGCGGACTGCCCGACAGAAGGGATCTGGCAACTGTCAAAGTCTCCGACCCGCTCTCCACGGAGGCCCGGCTGCCCCCTCGGTGAATCCGTGATCCCTGGCAAATCTAAAGCCACCACGGAAACACCAGCAGGGGCAGAACTCCCCACTTATGGCCACAGACCGACCGCCTCTCGCGCCCTGAGCCAACCAGGAAGGCATAACTGCCCGCTGTCTTTCTTCTTCTTATATTGATCTGAGCTCACATTTTTAGAGAGGTTGCAAGAATTATGCAAAAATGGAACGCTCACGTCCCCTTCACCCAGAATCTCCTATCAGTGACATTTGCCGCATACACTTCCTTCTAGATAGAGAGATAGATGGGTAGCTAGATGGGTAGCTAGGTGGGTAGCTAGATGGGTAGCTAGGTGGGTAGCTAGGTGGGTAGCTAGATGGGTAGCTAGGTGGGTAGCTAGATGGGTAGCTAGATGGGTAGCTAGGTGGGTAGCTAGGTGGGTAGCTAGATGGGTAGCTAGGTGGGTAGCTAGATGGGTAGCTAGGTGGGTAGCTAGATGGGTAGCTAGGTGATAGACAGACAGAGACAGAGGCAGAGAAGGAGACTTCATCTGGGGAGTACTGGAGACTAGGTTACAACACCACGCCCTGTGCTCCTACTGAGATAGTGCCTTTTGTAAGAGCCAGGACTTTGATGATGTAATCACAGTACAATTTTCAAAATCAGTCACTGGGTCAGCAGCTCAGGACTATGGTTCAATTCGCAGCTCACATTCACACTGCCCATCGTCCCTTCAGGCCAGGTTCAAGCCCAGGGCCACACACATTCTTAGTTGCCATATCTCTTTAGTCTCCTTCAAACAGCCTTTGTCTTTCATGATCTTTTTTTCAAGAGTACAGGCAAATTATTAACTAGAATGTCCCTTAGTCTAATTTAATCCCTTAAATCATGTTTCCTCATCATTTCACTCAAGTTATGCATCTTTGTCAAGAATTCTACCAAAGTGATGTGCATTGGTTTCCTGTTGCCGTTGTAACAAACGATCACAGGTTTCCTGGGTCGCAGTGTGGGCGGTCGCAGTCTGCAGCGGGTCTCACTGGGTCACAGTGACAGTGTCCGAGGGGCCGCCTTCCTTCTGGAGCCCTTAGGGAGAACCCCCCTCCCTGCCTTTTCGAGGCGCCCACATTCCTTGGCTCGTGGCCCCTTCCTCATCTTCAAAGTCAGCTCTGCAGGATCTTTAGACACCTTTGCCTCCCTCTCTACAATTACATGCCCCCCGCCCAGGTAATCGAGAATAACCTCCCTATATTTAAGATCCTTAATTTAATCACATCTTTGTCAAAAAGATCTTTGACACATAAGATAACATGTCCCCAGATTCTGTGTTAGGATGGGGACATCTTTGGAGGATCATTCAGTCTTTCACATACATGTCCTCCTTAGGGGATCATATCTGGAGGCATGTGATGTCCGTCTGTCCCATGATTGTGACTATATAAATGTGATACTTGTTATGGTTGTATTTGCAAGGTTAGCCCACTGTAACCTACTTTTTACTTTTGTAATTAATAGTCAATGTGAGGGCGATACTCTGAAACCAGGTCAATATCCTGTACCTGGCCTCTATTGATGATTATTGGCTAACACCTTTATTATCGAGAATCTTGCAAAGGGATTGTCCATTCTCTACGGTGATCACTAAGCACTTAACATAGGGGAGAGCTTTGCCAAAAAAAAAGAAATCTTTAATTTTTGGCTGCTGTTGCTAGGTGACAAGGAAGGGAGGGAATTTGGGGCCTGGACTTGAGCAGACATCAGTGGGTTGTCTTTGAAAACTTTGCTTTATTTGGTCCGAGCAGATGTCCTAGGGAGATGTCTTTATCAGCATCTTCACCCAGGCCTGTAAAACATGCTCAGAATAAAAGTTATGAAGAGTTCAAAAGAGGCTGGTTTGAAGAGGAGGGGGGAAGGGAATTTTCTACTTATTATCCCTGAGTTGTAATCCAGCAGGGAGGAGGGGTATGCAAGAATGTAGCCTTGAGAGTAACTCCTCTTGTCTTACAGTTTGAACAAAGGGGCTGTTTGACTCAGAGGAGCTAACAATCTTGGAGTTTAATTACCAGATGCATCTCATAAATTGTGGAAGGCCACAGCAAAGAAAAAGAAAGGCTTTTGATTTGTTGATGATAGCCATTCTGACAGGTGTGAGGTGGTGCCTCATTGTTGTTTTGATTTGCATCTCTCAGATGATTAGTGACTTTGAGCATGTTTTCATGTGTCTCTTGGCTTTCTGAATGTCCTCTTTCAAAAAGTGTCTATTTAGGTCTTTTGCCCATTTTTTGATTGGGTTGTTTATCTTTCTTTTGTTAAGTTATATGAGTTCCCTGTAAATGTTGGAGGTTAAACCCTTATTGAAGAAAACATTGGCAAATATGTTCTCCCATGCATTGGGCTTTCTTGTTGTTTTGTTGATTGTTTCTTTTGCTGTGCAGAAGCTTTTTATTTTGATGTAGTCCCATTTGTTTATTTTCTCCTTAGTCTCTCTTGCCCTATGATCTGTGTCTGTAAAGATATTGCTACGACATATGTCTGCAATTTTGCTGCCTATGGAGTCTTGTAGGGTTTTTATGGTTTCCCATCTTACATTCAAGTCCTTTAGCCATTTTGAGTTTGTTTTTGTTTATGGTGTAAGTCGGTGATCTAGTTTCATTTTTTTTGCATGTATCTAACCAAATTTCCAAGCATCATTAATTAAAGAGGCTGTTTTGACTCCATTGTATGCTTTTGCCTCCTTTGTCAAATATTAATTGAGTATAATGGCTTGGGTCAATTTCTGGATCCTCTATTGACCAGCGGTTCTCACACTGTGGGTCGCAAAGAATGAAAATACATTCTTCATATCAGATATTTACATTACGATTCCTAACAGTAGCAAAAATATAGTTATGAAGTAGCAAGGAAAATCATGTTATGGTTGGGGGTGAGCACAACAGAGGAACTGTATTAAAGGGTGCCGGCATTAGGAAGGGGGAGAACCACTTTAATTAGAAAAGAGGATCAGAGTGAGTATTTCCATCCAATATGACTAGAACCATATTGGATGGAAATATGGGCCCCAGGGGAGAGTACCTGGCACAGACAGGAAAAGGGAATTAGAAAGACTCTCCTGGAGTACATACCCTTGACCAGAATGGAACCTGGGACCCTTGAGTCCACAGGCCATCGCTCTGTCCACTGAGCCAAACCACTCAGGGCTCTTCTCCTCTCTTCTTTTTCCCTAGAAGAAGGAAAGGAGGAAGGCAGAGGGTTTTGAATCCGTACCAAAAGGAGGGAAAAAGAACTCTACATGGACACAGAGCAGTCCAAGTAAGACCCCAGAGGCTTGAAATAGTGTACAACTTGGGGAATTACGATGTGCTCCAACCATAAAGTGAAAGAAAGGATGGAAGGGGGTCCCAGGCTGTCCTCACATGGAAGTCATTACAAGGCCCCTCTTTCCCACACTCCCTCCTCACTCTCTTTCACTCTCTTTCTCCCTTTTACCAGGTTCAGCTATTTGCTTTAAACTAACCATATTTGAGGTTGTTTTATCTTCCTTCTCCCGACCCAGGAGCACTTGCGAGTGGGAGTTACAGATGCCCAGAGGGGCACAGTCACAACGAGGTGGGCGTGGCCTGCGGGGAGGCGGAGTTCCCAGGTCCCTTTGGGGGCTGATCAGGGGCAGCCCTACCCGTGTCCTCCCCGGCTGTGTGACCACCTGGGCCTCACCTGGACCCGGAACACAGGCCACCAGATAGCCAGCCGCCCCACTCCGCCTTATGCCACCCCACAGCCTGAAGCAGGAAGAGGGAGCCTGGCCCGCCCACGGCATCCCAGGGTCAACCCAGAGACGGGCACCTGTTCCCGCAGGTCCCGCTCCCAGCTCAGTCCCGAGAGAACCCCAGTCACCTCGTGGGCGGAGCACTCTCAGGGGTCCCCTAATTACTCCCTCCTCAGCCAGTGTCCCAGCCGCCACGGTGTGATGAACTCTGTCCCTCGGGAATCTGTCATTTGGGGGAGACAGGCAGGCAGGTTAATTACTATTGTGGAAGGCCGAGCGAAATAAATGCTTTCATAAACGTATAGACGTGCGCTATGGAGACGCAGGGAGACAGTGATGACAGCTGGGGGGCGTCGGGAGGAGCAGGCATTGGAATGGGGCTTCAAAGGATGCCACGAAGGAGGGGGGAGAGGGGGTGCCACAGAGAAGGGGGAGGGTGCCATGGAGAAGGGGGAGGGGAGACAGAGATGAGCGAAACACTGACCTGAATGTCAAGCTATTACCGAGGCTTTAACTTTTTGATGAGCTGGATGTTAGCGATATATATATTATGGATTTCAGAAAGGAAGGGAGAGGGAGAGAGAGATAGAAACAGCAATGATGAGAGAGACTCATTGATCGGCTGCCTCCTGCACGCCCCCTACTGGGGATCGAGCCCACAACCCAGGCATGTGCTCTGACTGGGAATCAAACCCGGGACCTCCTGGTTCACAGACTGATGCTCAATCCACTGAGCCACACCAGCCGGCCGGGTGTTAGCTTGAAGTTCAAAGCTCAGCATGATCTTAGAGATGTCTGCCACACCCAGTTCCCTCATCAGCTGTATCATTTTTTGTTTGTTTGTGTAAATAAAAGCACATGCTCACACATTCCTCCCCCACCCCTGCAGGTCTGTATTTTGCTTCTTGGCCTCATGCTCTGAAGACCTTGACAGCAGCACGCAGCTCGCCCTCGCCCTCGCCCTTGCCCTTGCCCTCGCTCTCACCCTCGCTCTCTCTCAGAGCTGCCTGGTGTCCCAGCAGCCCGGGCGCAATAACCCAGGCCCTCCCACCCTCTGCCCTGCGGGCTCTGCCCCGGGAGCCATGGAATATGTAGGTCGCTGTGCAGGTGGCCGGTGTGACCGAGTTACCGAGCTGGGGCTGCGGGCCAGGTCCCTGTGTCTCCCTACCTGTGGGGACAAGACAGATCCCTCCCCGATGCTGTCACTTCCACACCCACCTCGGGTGCAGCACCTGCTCCCAGCCCAGCCCAGTGCCTCTGGCCTTCGGACGGTGTGCTCATCTGTTGAGTAAGAAATGGAGTGTTAGCTTCAGTTGCATTCCTGTTGGTGGGAACGACAAAGAGCCACTGGACTGTGTGTTCTTGGAAGAACGAGCCGGACCTCTCGTCCAACATCCACCCGAACACCCAGCACCGGCTTTGGGAGGCGCCCAGTGAGATCGAATCGCGCACCGCCCTCCCCTCCGCCTCGGTGGCTCCCTCTGGAGGAGGAGGAGGCGCACAGCACGGGAGACCCGCTGAGGCCGGCTTCCTGCTCCCGTTTGGTGGCTGAGCGATGGCCCAGGGGGCTTGGCCGGTGCCAGCGAGAGAGAGTCAGGCTGGGCCAGGGCGATCCTAGGGGCGCCGTCTCGGCACCCGGGCCCCTCCCCGCCCAGGCCCGCGTCCCCCTCCTCTGAGCGGGGTCCCGTGGGCGGCCTGCCCGGCCGTGAAGACCCTGGAGCCTTCGTGTGGCCCCAACCTCCGCCCCTGCGCTCACCACCACCTTGGTCGCAGCCACAGGCCTCCTCGGGGTGACCGCGCCCAGGGCGCAGGCTGCCTCCGCTGGCGGAAGCCGGTGCCTGAGGGTCGGAAACACACAGACATTTTTAATGGAAGCAAAATGGGGCAACGGCCTCACGGCCATCCGGGACCGAGCTCAGGTGAGGCAGGGCGGGCGCTGTGCCCGGGTCATGGCAGCCACAGCAGCCTGGAGGCAGGGGGGCGGCCTGGCCATGGGGGGCCTGCGAGGAGCCCAGGCTGCCGGCTTCCTCCCTGGGCAGGAGCACAGGCTGTGGCCCAGCGGGTTCTGCGAACACCCCGAGGGCGGGCACCTGGCGGCTCCCAGAGCCTCCTCAGCTGACTTCCTTAATCCCACACCGGAGTCCTCAATCACCAGCCGGTATTTAACCAAGCCCGGCCCGGGGAGCTGGGCGGCCCGGGGAGCCTTGGGGCGGGCGCGGGGAGCCTTGGGGCGGGCGTGGGGAGGTCTGAGCCTATCCCTGAACGGCCAGTGGAGCAGCAGCTGAAGCTGGATGAGGAGCCTGCTAGCCTGCTAGATGCTGCCATTGCTCAGGCAGGCAGTCCGTACCGCGAGGTGTGAAGTATCGCGAGACCCGGAGACCTCGCGGGAGGCCGCCATGACTGAGTCCGTCCGGCCTGGCGGTGCCTCTGCGAACGAGGCAGCCCGTAGGGGCCGGTGGCGTTTACTCAGGCAGCCAGCAGGCTGTAGCGGCCTTCACGGAGGCAGCCAGTGCTCTGTAGGCCGCCGTCCGTGTCACCTGGAGTCGGCTATGAGTGTGGCGTTCCGTACCCCGAAGGCCGCCATTCCTGAGGCCGGAAGTCCGTACAGCGCGGGTGTGAAGTCTCAGGAGACCAGGGACCTCGGGAGAGTCCGCCTGCGGAGGCGTTCAGTGACCTGGAGGCCGCCTGGACTGCCTGGCCTCCGCGAATGTGCATCCAGGACGGGACAGGTCGCCTGTACTGAGGTCACTGGTTGCTAGCTACTAGGTTACTGGTTACTAGTTACCGGGCTACTGGTAACCAGTCCACCAGGTTAAGGATGATCACGTACTAGTTTCTAGGTCACTAATTACCAGGTACTGGTTGCCAGGTCACTAGGTTACAAAGGTTCCTAGTTGCCACTACTAGGTTACTAGTTACGGTGTTCCTAGTTAGTACCTACTAGGTGGCTTGATAGTATTTACTAGGCTAATGGTTTCTGGTTGCTATGTTCCTGGTTACTAGTTTCCAGGTGACTGGTTACCAGTTGATTAGGTTAAGTATTACATCTATGCATGTCTATACTTATGACACAAACCGTAGAGGAAGCTGTCAGCCAATTCCTTTGGAAAAATTATCCTCTGCTCCCCTGTTGTGGCCCTTTCAAGAATAACACCTCCTGCCGAAACCGGTTTGGCTCAGTGGATAGAGCGTCGGCCTGCGGACTGAAAGGTTCTACCCCAAAAAACACAACCAGTCCTGACCGGTTTGGCTCAGTGGATAGAGCGTTGAGCTGTGGAGGAGGCAGCTGATCGATGTTTCTCTCTCATCGATGTTTCTAACTCTCTATCTCTCTCCTTTCCTCTCTGAAATTATCCTCTGCTCCCCTGTTGTGGCCCTTTCAAGAATAACACCTCAATCTTCTGTCCGTGGTGCTGAAATTGTAGCTAACGTCCTGTGAATTTGATGAAGAATTGTACCCCAAAAAACACAACCAGTCCTGACCGGTTTGGCTCAGTGGATAGAGCGTTGAGCTGTGGACTGAAGGGTCCCAGGTTCGATTCCGGTCAAGGGCATGTATGTTGGTTGCGGGCACATCCCCAGTAGAGCGTGTGCAGGAGGCAGCTGATGGATGTTTCTCTCTGGTCGATGTTTCTCACTCTCGATCCCTCTCCCTTCCTCTCTGTAAAAAAATCAATAGAATATATTTTTTAAAAAATACAAACCAACAAACAAAGACCACAGAAAACCCTAGAAAATCATCGAGGCTGTCCAGGGTGCAATTATTTTTCTCCTGGTTGTACTGAAGTCACGGGTCTGGATTTTGCACCCCTTCTGGTCCCAGCCCTGCAAAGGGAGGCTTTGGCTGCTGCAGTGACATGGGGAAGCTGTGCGTTCACTAATTCAGTCCGTAACCTAGAGGCTGCCATGATTGAAGCAGTCAGTCCTGGGGAGGCCGCCGTTCACAAGGCAGCCAGTACCGGACAGGTCTCCTTTACTGAGGTGGCCAGTCAGCCGGAGGCCGTTGTGATTGCGGCAGCCAGTCCCTTGGATGACCCCATATGGAGGCAGCCAGTCTGTGCAGCGAGGTGTAGGGGTATCGGGAGAAGGTGTTATTCCCGCCAGACTCAGCGGCCCCTGGAGAGGCCTCCTTTACTGAGGCAGCCAGTCCCCTGGAGGCTGCAATGATCGGTGCAATCAGAAGCCTAGAGGCGGGCGTTACTGAGGCAGTCCCTCCCCTGTAGCTGCTGTTATTGATGCCATCAGTACCAGGGAGGCTGTCATTGTTGATGGCACCTCCAGACGCAGGGTTCTCATGGGAATGTGTTAGTACCGTGAGGAAAAAAATCAATTTAAAGTTTTTTGTTGAAACAGTGATTTTTTTAAAACTATTTTTTTTATTGATTTCAGAGATGAAGGGAGAGGGAGGGAGGGAGGGAGGGAGGGAGGGAAACATCAATTATGAGTGAGAATCATGGATCAGCTGCCTCC
>NW_005873402.1:11708-24773 GCF_000147115.1 Myotis lucifugus
GGCCATGTGCCCTGATTGGGAATCGAACCAGGGACCTTTCAGTTTCCAGGCCATCACTCTACCCACTGAACCACAGCGGTCAGGGCTACAGTGTGTTTTTTAGAAATATATATTTGTCCTATTTCAGAAAGGAAGAGAGAAACATGAATGATGAGTGATCATCCTAGATTGGCTGCCTTCTGCAAGAAGCAAGATGGACATGTATTCTCATCTGCTAAGCGGAAGGAATAGATCCTGGCCAGTGTTGCTCACTGGTTAGACCTTCGGATGCCCAGGGAAGGGTCGCTGGTGGGATTCCTGGTCCAGAGCACATACGTGGGATGCATGTTTCATCGCCTGCCCCGGTCTGGGCTCCTGTGGGAGCCCACGATTCCTGTGTCTGTTGCATGCTCATGTTTGCTTGCTTGTTTTCTCTCTCTCCTCCCCCTCCCCCCCTCCCTTCCACGTTCTCTAAAAAAGTGAATGGGAAAAACATCTCCTTTGTAAAGAATTAAGCAAAACATACACACGAAAAAAGTACAAAGAAGGGAAAGATTTGGAGGGTGTGAAAAAGCAGCATACCCCTAAAGACGCTCTATCCACTGAGCCAAACCGGTTTCAGCTCCGCTGATGTTTTTCAACGCAATGTGTCTATAAGATAAAAATGAAATGTTCGAGTGTCCCTCAGGTGCCAAGGTCCTGACACAACACGACGAGGCCACTCTAGCAGGGTCCTTGCAGGGTCTCCCAAGCCACCAGGTCAGGGGCGAGGCTCTCGGGGGCGAGGCCGGGAGGAGCAGGGGAAAGCGAGGTGTGAAGGAGGCGGGAAGTGGACAGAGGAGGGTCCTGCAGGTGCTCCCGTCTACTGCCTTGCGTCGCTGCTCCCAGAGTCACCCCCACTGAGAAGATGCGAGCAGACTCAGCTGGTGCCGGTGACCGAGGGACACACAGACCTAGGGACACACAGAGCGAGGGCCAGACACACCATCGATGCCGCAGTGGCCTGGAGAGGTGACTTCCAGGGACCTGTGGCCACTGTGCTGGTTCCTTGTATCCTCCCGGAGGTACCTTGTCAGTGACTTTTGACTCCAGAACCGTGTATTTCATTTCCACACACAGCACCTACTTCATGGTGACTCTGTCCAAGACACAGACCTCTTTGGACATCCATGCACACAACAGTTGTTTGGAGAGTGATGTCAGACTTGTTCTATCTAGTTCTTATCTGAAAAATAAATCAGAGCCAAGCAGTTATCTGTTTGATGTATTTTACATTTATGTTATACATACATTGTATTTTAGAAAATGACATTTCTCATACAAAGTTGCCTTCCTAAGTGTAATGAAATGAGCATGCGAAAAACTTTGTAAGTGTGAATGTTTTACTTGGCAAATGTTTAGAAACTTGGTAAGTATGAGTGTGTTTCACTGCCCAATGAACTGTTGGGGGTCATGTGCTGTGACCAAAGCCCAATCTTTGCTAAATGACTGTCCCCCTTGTCGAGACAGCCTGCATGGTTTTCCCTTCCTTCTATGTTATGAAGCAATAGGCAGAAGCTAGAAGTAGACTTGTGCCGGGGTGCAGCCCCAGCGGTCCAAGGGTCCCCAAAGGTGTGGACGGCATGGGCGAAGAATGAAGGCCACTGAGACAGCGTTCAGATGATCAGCATAATCAGGTTCTCTCTTTATTGCCCTGCTACAACTGTCTTTTACTATTTGATTCTATAAGCATGCGTCTATAGCAGCCGTGGGCAAACTATGGCCCGCGGGCCGGATCCGGCCCGTTTGAAATGAATAAAACTAAAAATAAAAAAAAAAGACCGTACCCTTTTATGTAATGATGTTTACTTTGAATTTATATTAGTTCACACAAACACTCCATCCATGCTTTTGTTCCGGCCCTCCGGTCCAGTTTAAGAACCCATTGTGGCCCTCGAGTCAAAAAGTTTGCCCACCCCTGGTATAGTTACATCATGGTATGTTTTGTCTCCTCCTTTAACCGTTTATAGTTTCTTGTGTTATGTTTACAGTTTCTTATGTGACCTTTGCTAAAAGTCTCATTTCTACGTTGCTCTGCAGATTGTAATCTTATCTATTGTCTATGTTTCTACATTCTATTCTAAAGGTTAGTTTCTGTGTTCCATGATAAGAGCTAGTTTGTTATTTCTATTGTATGGTTACTATTCTATTGCTCCACTGTGAAGGTATAAGGCAAAAACGGAAGGAGGTTTTCCTATTCTCCAGCCTAATTCAAGGTTGTGTAGCTTAAGCATGATTGTTGTTCGCTATGGTGATGAACGACCTGCCTGGCAGTTCATTGAAGTGTTTGTGGTTGCATAGGTCGCCTAAGATTTTTAGATAAGGAGCCTGCCTGCATGGTTTGCAGCGGTATTTCTTTAACTGATAGTTGTCCTTTTAGCGTTCCTGGTGGTTTTCCCTGGGACTGCCCTGCATCGGTGGGTTTTTAGGGGTCTAGGCTTTGGTCCTTTCTCTGGTGGGTAGACCCCTGAGGATGTGGGCCTAGCAAACCCTAAATTTATTGCTAACAGTTTTAGTGTGAGTTCCTCCTAAGTGGTCCACTGTATCTCTGTCACAGTAGGCGGTTTTACTGATTCATTCTCTTTCCTAGTCCCCTTCATCCCTAACTGTAGGGAAACATTCCCAGCTGGGGAAACAGCCTTTCCCTGGGAGGTGGCCCTGGTCAGAACACATAGCGCTAAGAAGGGGAGCAAACATATCCAAAACAGTATGCCCTAGACGCCGGTCCCTTGGAACATTTGCTGTGCAGATGTTTCTTCCCTGCAGCGACTGTGTGAAGCAGCAAGGATGGACCGGCTTGGAGCAGACTTGTAGTGATGCAACCCCTGCCAGTTGCTGCGCTGATGGAAACAGGCCAGGCTTGGTGCTCAAAGCAACCTTGGAACACCAACAACGTAAAGCTTGTCATCACCGTAGCATGTCATGTACCCAGCCAGGGCCGCATTGTGTTTGTAGTAAACAGGTCATCCAAATAGCAACACGCATCTCAGTGAGTGAGGCTCAATGATTGAATGTTGACCCATGAAGCAAGAAGTCCCCTTGATTCCTGGTAAGGGCACACACATCAGCTGATTGATTTTCTGTCTGTCACATCCATGTTTCTCTCTCTCTTTTTTTAAATTAAATCTTTATTGTTCAGATTATTACAGTTTTTCCTCTTTTTTCCCCCCATAGCTCTCCTCCACCCAGTTCCCACCCCACCCTCTGCCCTTACCCCTCCCACAGTCCTCATCCATAGGTGTACGATTTTTGTCCAGTCTCTTCCTGCACCCCCACACCCCTTTCCCCCCAAGAATTGTTAGTCCACTCCCTTTCCATGCCCCTGGTTCTATTATATTCACCAGTTTACTCTGTTCATCAGATTTTTTATTCACTTGATTTTTAGATTCACTTGTTGATAGATGTGTATTTGTTGTTCATAATTTGTATCTTTACCTTTTTCTTCTTCTTCCTCTTCTTAAAGGATACCTTTCAGCATTTCGTATAATGCTGGTTTGGTGGTGATGAACTCCTTTAGCTTTTCCTTATCTGTGAAGCTCTTTATCTGACCTTCAATTCTGAATGATAGCTTTGCTGGGTAAAGTAATCTTGGTTGTAGGTTCTTGCTATTCATCACTTTGAATATTTCTTGCCACTCCCTTCTGGCCTGCAAAGTTTCTGTTGAGAAATCAGCTGACAGTCGTATGGGTACTCCCTTGTAGGTAACTGACTTTCTTTCTCTTGCTGCTTTTAAGATTCTCTCTTTGTCTTTTGCTCTTGGCATTTTAATTATGATGTGTCTTGGTGTGGTCCTCTTTGGATTCCTTTTGTTTGGGGTTCTCTGCGCTTCCTGGACTTGGAAGTCTATTTCATTCACCAGGTAGGGGAAGTTTTCTGCTATTATTTCTTCAAATAGGTTTTCAATATCTTGCTCTCTCTCTTCTTCTGGCACCCCCATAATTCGGATGTTGGTACGCTTGAAGTTGTCCCAGAGGCTCCTTACACTATCTTCATATTTTTTAATTCTTTTTTCTTTTTGTTTTTCCAGTTGGGTGTTTTTTGCTTCTTCGTATTTCAAATCTTTGACTTGATTCTTGCAATCCTCTAGTCTGCTGTTGGAACTCTGTATAATATTCTTTATTTCAGTCAGCGTATGCTTAATTTCTAGTTGGTCCTTTTTCATATCCTCGAGGGTCTCACTAGACTTATTGAGGGTCTTACTAAATTTATCAGCGGTCTCACTAGATTTCTTGAGGGCTTACTAAATTTATCGGCGGTTTCTAGAAAATTCTTGAAAAACCTTAAAAGTGTGGTTTTGAACTCTATATCCAGTAGTTTGCTTTCCTCCATTTCTGTAATTTGTGACCTGTTTCTTTGTCTCCGCATTTTGGCTGCTTCCCTGTGTTGATAGAGTGGCTTTCTGTGCTAGGTGTCCTATAGGGCCCAGTGGCTCAGCCTCCCCAATTACCTGAGGTGGACACTCTTGTTGCACCCCTTTGTGGGCTTTGTGCACAGTCTTGTTGTAGTTAAGCCTTGATTGTTGTAGGTATCACTGGGAGGAATTGACCTCCTGGTCAATTGGCTGTGAGAATCAGCTGTGTCTGCAGTGGGAGAACTTCTGTGCTGGAGACACCCTTCTGGGGCAAGACTTGCTTCAATGGGACTTTGGTGCTCACTGAGTCTTCCCCCTGAGTGTGTCCCTTATGGATCTGAGGAGTTGTAATCTGGATGGTCCCACTCTGACCACTGGATACACTGGCTCTTGGATCTCTAAGGAGGTGCTAATTTAGCCTCTACCTGAGGCTAACCAGCAGGAGCTATGGAGAGATCTGCAGATTCCTCTTTTTTGTTTGGGGTTTAGAGGTGCCCAGATGAGGCCCAGCTGTGAAGCAATACAAGCTGCTGTGGGGGCCTTGGGCCTTCTTTTGGAAGTTCTGGTTCTCTCTGACCCAGCTGCAGTTTGTTAGGTAATTTTCAGATTGCAAAGGGCCAGGCCTTTCATATGCAAAAGCCTCTGTGCACAGCTTGGGTGGGGCGGGGTCTCAGGGGATCAACAGGGCGGAGCAAGCAGCTATGGCTGCTCCTCAGTCCTACCCTAAGAGGCCCCACATCTCAGTGTCCCGGTAACTGAGACCTGCAAGCACCTCTGAGAGAAAGCCGCCCTCGAGTTCTGCCCGATGCCAGACAGTCCCGTTTCTCCCCGTATGAGTCTGGGTCCCCAGAGACTCACCCGGAACTGGAGTCAAGGCCGTCGGGAGCTTGAGACTCCCTCCCAATTGAAAAAGACAACCGTGTCCTCAGTTGCCAGCCCTTTCTACGTGCGCCTCCGTACCTCTGCACTTTACTTTCGCAGCTCCTCTGAGACTCAGTGTGCTTTTCTCTTTCCTTCTAGTTGTAGAATTTCCACTCAGCCAGCCTTCCTGTGGTTCTGGATGATGTCCGTTTTGTCTTTTAGTTGTTTTTTTGAAGTGGTTGTGCGAGGCAGCAATTTCCAGTGTTTACCTATGTCGCCATATTGGTTTCTCCAGCAACGAAAATAATTTTATGGTTGTGGGTAAAAACATGAGGAACTGTTTTAAAGGGCCAGAAGGTTGAGAACCACTGCCCTATTGGATTGACTCCAGGCCCCAGCTCCAGTGCCCCGTGCTTTCAGAGCTCCCCCACGCCCGTGGCAGTGTGCCACGCTGTCCCAGCACCCATGGCTGCTCTTCTCGCTGGGCCCCAAGAGCGCTCTCCTCCTCAGCCTCACAGCCCCCAGAGCTACCTTCGCCCAGCCCATCGCTGGCCTCTCTCCATCCACCCTGCTCTGGTGAAGCGGCCATGTGCCAGCCTGAGGGCCTCCTGGAGGTCCCAGCTGAGGCAGATGGCCACCCTGACCTGACTCACCTGTGTGCTTCCGGGGCCTTGGCCTCTGTCTGCGTCTGCCGTCGGACCGGTCACACCGGGTATTGCACCTGTCTCCCAGGCTGGGTCTGAAATCTCCCGGACTCTGGCTGGGGCAGGTGTCACACCTGTCTACTCGGTGCGACAGGAATGCAAGAGGCTCAGTGGTAGCCGGCACGTCCCAGGGGGTTTAATGACCAGATGCATCTGCCAGGTGCTGCACAAGCGTCACCCTTTTCAATCCCCGTGACAACCCTGGGAGGGACGTCACACCCCACTCACCGATGGAGGAAACCAAGGTGTTGACTGCCCATCAGCGGAGCCGGGGTCAAGAGGTGAGCAGCGGACGAGGCCGATGTGAACACGGGCTTCAGAAATGGCATTCGCATCGTGGGCCGAGCACGCCTCCGAGGTGCTGAGGGTCTGGGGCCCTCAGCAGGTACCCGCTTCCCTCCGCTGGTTCAGTCTCTAGAAGGGGGTTTTGGGGTGCTGCCGGGCGGGCTGTGGCCCAGGAATCGCTGGGGGGAGAGAGGAGGGTTCTGCCAGGTGGGGAGCCGCCTGCAGCAGAGGGAGCCCCCGGAAAAGGGGAGGACTTGGGGAGAAAGGCTAGGAAGTAGGGTGTGCCCAGGGGGCCCCCTTTAGAGTTTTGACTCATTTGTGATTTTCCATTGGCCATGGAAGTAATATTTAATCTGTAATTAGAAAGACTGAATATGCCCCAAAGAACAGAAGGCAGGGACTCGAGATGCTTGTCTACCCGTGTCCATGGCACCTCCACTCGTGAGAGCCCAAAGGTGGAAGCAGCCAGGTGTCCGTGGGCAGGTGGATGGGTGAGCAGAGTGTGGTCCGTCCATACAATGGAATGACTCGGCCTTAAAAGGGAAGTAACTCCATACCGGCCGGCGTGGCTCAGTGGTTGAACATTGACCTATGAACCTGGAGGTCACGGCTTGATTCCTGGCCAGGACACATGCCCAGTAGGGGGCGTGCAGGAGGCAGCTGATCGATGATTCTCATCATTGATGTTTCTCTCCCTCTCCCTCTCTGAAATCAGTAAAAAGATATTTTTTTTTTAAAAAAAAAGGAGGGAAATCCTGTCACTTGCCACAATTTGGATGAACCTTGAGGGCACTGTGCTCCGTGAAATGAGCCACACAAAAGGGCGAAGACCCTGGGATTCACTGACATGAGGGCCCCAGCGGAGTCTAACTCAGACAGCTCTCCGCACCACTTCCCTTAGGGGATGTGGGCTCCCCGGTGTGGGCTCTGCTGGGGCGCAAGCGGAGGGGGCCTCCCAGCAGGGGGACTGTGGTCCTGAGCTCCAGGAGTGTCCAGCGGTGACATGGGCAGCAGCCTCGGGGTCCTGGGGGACGTGAGGAGGCTGCTTGGCAGAGGACATCCGCCGGGATGCAATGGAACAGATTGCAGGTAAGCCCCGAAAATCATGGTGCTCCGCTCCTTGCCTCCCGAGCACACGAAAGGCCTGCACTTCCTGGTCCCTCGTGGCTGGTGGGGCCCTGAGTCCTGAGAAGAAGGGACTTGGGCCCTTGGGAGCTGCAGCACTTCATTGCCAGGCGGAGACCCTCCTGAGCTCCTCTTCCCTCTGCGTGGTGACAGGTGTGCTCCAGATGGGACCACTCCAGGCAGCAGGGAGTGGGGGCTGCAGGCATGTCATGAATGGAGGAGACCTAAGTGTCAGCCCCTGAGGCTGAGGGATGTTTGTTACTGCATCATAACCTGGGTGGATCTGACTGATACAGTCTCCCAAATACCCTAGAGCAGCGGTTCTCAACCTGTGGGTCGCGACCCCTTTGGGGGTCGAATGACCCTTTCACAGGAGTCGCCTAAGACCATCCTGCATATCAGATATTTACATTATGATTCATAACAGTAGCAACATGACAGTTATGAAGTAGCAATGAAAATAATTTTATGGTTGGGTCACAGCATGAGGAACTGTATTTAAAGGGCCAGAAGGTTGAGAACCACTGCCCTAGAGGAAGATCGCCTGTGAGCGGGAGAAGGCTGACCCTGGGACATGACATTTGACATGTTTGTGTGTCCGGCACACCCTCGCGGGCCGAGCCGGGAGCCTGGGTTCTCACCCTGAATTGATCACTTACCTGCTGTGTGGTGTTGGGCAAGTCGCCCTGTCCTCAGGCTCTCCATCTGCAGCAAGGATCTTTCCAGACATAAAATTCTGTAGCTGGCGATGTTTCTCTGCTTGTCTGTTGCACTATATGGACACGCCGTGCAGGTGCTGGCTGTAGGATTGTAAACTCGACAACAGGCGTCGGACGCAGCAGCGCTGTTCAGATGACAGTGTGTTGGGCAAACCACTTACTGGGTTTCAGCCTGAAGGTGGTGATGGCTTGATAATAAACTGAGCTTCACCCACAGGAGCACTTCCCGCTGACTGACGCGTTTGCGGGAGCGCAGACTGCTCTACGGGCTGTAACGCTATAGAACGTACAGTGTCTGCGACACCACAGAAGGAGTCCTCGTGCTGACACTTCTCTCTTCACTGCGGGGATTTGTTGGTCTGTGTTTGGAGGGGGAGGAGGGTCCGGGTAGCATAAGGCAGAAGGATGCGCGCCCTGGCCGGGCGACTCGGTTGGCTGGGGCGGGCCGTGTCCCGTTCACTAAAAGATTTCGGGTTCCATTCCCGATCCCCAGTCGGGTGCATACGGGAGGCAACTGGTAAATGTTCCTCTCTCCCTTCCTCTCTCTCTAAAAGTCAATAAAAACATATCCTGGGGCGAGGATTTGAAGAAACGAAGAAGGGTGCGGGGTTGGAAAGGCTCTGAGTTGCAGTCACGGAAGCCGATTCCGGCTGGTTACACAGCGAAGGCATTTATTAAAGGATGTCGGAAGCTCCTGGATTTGTCAGGACCTCAGAGAGCCAAGCTCGAGGCTTAACGTCCAGGAACCATGCCTCACCCCACCCCACGGGAGAAGCCTGATGGGAAAACAGGGATGCTCCCACCTCACAGAGATGCTCCCAGCGCACAGAGGTGCTCCCACCACTCAGGGCTGCTCCTACCACTCAGGGCTGCTCCCACTGCACAGAGATTCTCCCAGCTCACAGAGGTGCTCCATTTGCACTGGACCAAACCCACACTTGCCACCGGCTCCAATGCCAATCATATCCCAGGTGCTTAACCTTGTAGCCCCTGCAGCCTCCACATCACATCCCACCCTGAGCCCAAACTGAACACACAGCCACGCTCTCCAGTGGAACAAATGACACCCCCCCCCCCCCCCAGGGCACATGTCACCATGGTGGAGGCTGAGTCACTGTCTGGGCCCTGTTTGCAAAGCAGGCTGAGTAAACCTGTTGTCTGACTGCCTTGGGCAGAGAGACTAGTAAGGGAATTTGAAAGGTAGTTGTAAGGGGCCAGGGCCCTGGCCAGGTAGCTCAGTTGGTTAGAGCGTCGTCTGATAGTGGGTTGGATCCCAGGTCAGGGCACAAACAAGAAGCAACCAAGGAATGCACAAATGGGTGGAGCAACAAATCCATCTCTCTCTCTCTCTCTCTCTCCTCTCTCTCTCTCTCTCTCTCTCTCTCCTTCCTCTCTCTCTCAAAAAAATCAATCAATAAAAATGCTTTTAAAAGGTGCCAGAGGCCAGAGCACATGACCAGGGTCCCACCCTGTTGTGAAATAGGGCCGCAAGGGCGTGACCTGCTCAGTTGCAAATCAAAAAGGCTTTAAAAATTAGGTCCAGCCTGGCCGGCGTGGCTCAGGGGTTGAGCATTGACCTAGGAACCAGGAGGTCACAGTTCAATTCCTGATCAGGGCACATGCCCGGGTTGCGGGCTCGATCCCCAGTGTGGGGCCTGCAGGAGGCAGCTGATCAACGGTTCTCTCTCATCAGGGATGTTTCTATCTCTCTCCCCCTCTCCCTTCCTCTGAAATCAATAACAATATATTTTTTAAAAATTAGATCCAAGCCATTCCCAAAGCCTTGTGGAGAGGCTGGGGTTGGACTCTGCAGTTGGTAGGAACAACCAAATGCATTGGCTGTAAAGGGGGGGGGGTGGACTATGGGGAACCCGGTCCGAGGACCCTGGCCTGTTACAGCAGCAAAGCGGCCCCTGACCTCGGGGTCTCAGGCCTGGCCCGCAGGGAGGGTTGGAAGTGACCTGCTGGCCGCCTTGGCTCCACCCGGCTGTCACACCCACTCGCAGCCTGGACATTTTGCTTTCGTGGTTTAACATGGTTCTAAGCAGACAAAGTCTGGGCTCAGGCAGCTGGCAGGAGAGTTCATTTGGGAGAAAACAAATGAGGAGCCAAGCCCTGGGCCGGGCCCTGCCTCTCCCCCTCCTTCCAGCCCCCACGCCCCTGCTCATTAATGCGGAATCGGCCGCTGGGGGAGCGCCTACTCTCCGGCTTCATAAACATTTGTGAGAGCAAATTTAATAAAGCTGGGAATCATACCACTCGCCTGTCATTCCTTCACCCCGCACCATTCTTCTTCTTCCATCGCAGAGCACGTGAAAGGCAAGGAGTTATTGTTACAGCAACAAAGGGGAACGACTCAAGGGGGGGGCGGGGGCTGATTATGCGCGGGGAGGGGGGGGGCGGAGCAGAAGAAAGAAACTGGAGGGGAGCCCGCGGGCCTTCCCGCTCCTTCCGTCTTTCCTCTTCTATTGTGAATGGGGCCGGCACCTGCATTCTTTTGCCGACAATCACTGTGTGTTGCTGCTTTATTGCCTGTTGTGGACGAAAGGGGCCACATGCTGACCTGACAAGCTCAGGAGAGGCCTGCATGGCAGTTCTGCAGACTCGGAGACCTAAAGTAACCACAAAGGATGGTCTGAAATTAAACTTTAACTAAAAGCAGTGATGGTGGGCAGTTATGTCCTAGGCCAGTATCTTCACTGACAAGATCAACTTTGATCCTTACTGAGCCCATTTGCCTTTTTGCCTCTAAGATAACATACCCTTGAAATGTCTGGGTAACTTGTAACTTCCCTTTTTTCTGGAGCCCCTGGGGCACAACCAAATGTTCTGGGCAGATACTATAAATTCCTTCATTATCATGTTAATTGATCCTGCTATCCTATCACAGAGGTTTCCCCCTGCTTCGCTTAATCCCACCTCCTTAAATCTGTCACCAATGAATTTCATGTATAAATACGGATGTAACCCTGCCATTCTCCGGAGCACTATCTCAATTCGTTGAGGTTCTGCTTCCCGGCATATGTCGACAGTTTGGCTCAAATAAACTCACAAAAATTCTTTACAGGTTTCAATGGTTTTTTTTTACGTTAACACTGTGTTTCGCCATCGCTGAGCTGTGGCTGTGGAATTTGTATGAGTTTTGCACAAAACACAAAAGAGAGGAGAGCGCATCCCCCCTGATGTTTGGTAACAGCACGGAAGGACCACGCCCGCCGGGGACCCGATGGGGGGGGGGGGGTTTCTCTTGCTTCGATGCAAAGTGCTTTTTAAAACAAAAAACCTGCCCCTTGTCCCTCTCTCTTGAGAGAGGGATCTTACGTTGATGGTTTAACAAAATAAAAGATGTCTGCATTCCACAAAGAGAAAGAACCCGGCACAGAGCTCTAGACAAAACCCAGCAAATGGCTGCTGGGAGGAGGCTGACCTTAGAGCCCCCTCCCTGCCCACCCCGCGCCCCCCCCCAACCTCCAATGGCTCAGTGGTTGAGCAGCGACCTATGAATCAGGAGATCACGGTTCGATTCCTGGTCAACATGCGCAGATTGCGGGGCAGCTAATCAATGATTCTCTCTCACCATTGACATTTCTATCTCTCTCTCCCTGTCCCTCTCTGAAATTAGTAAAAGTATATATGTTTTAAAGATATATTTTAAAAAAGGAGTTTTGACCTAGAAGAGGCCCCGTCCCTGCTCCCATCCAGAGGCTCGGGTATACCTGTCTGTTCAAAGTTAGCACCCGGTGCCCTTGGCTTTCTCACCAACTCAAGTCCTTCGGGAGCAAGGAAGCTCGGATTACTTGCAAGTGTGCTGTGAGCTGAAGTCTTTGCAAGGAAAAGGCAGGTGCGTGGGTGGGGATAGAATGCAAGGTCATGCGTTCATTCAGATGGACCGGGACAGCGCCCGCTGTGTACCATCGCAGGCCTAAGCACTGGGGATACTGCAGTGAGCAAACAGCCCCCTGCGCGGGCCTTCCATGGAAGGTAACTGATGTTACTCCGGTCACGGGTCTCCATTAATAGTAACCTGTGTTCAATTATTTCATGGTCGTCATTGGCAAAGCTGGTGTGAGGATGACTGTCTTAACTTTGGGGAAGATAAAGTTTTGGTCTGTCCAACTTCCGTCCGGTCCCTGGAATGGTCACGTGTTTCAGGATTAGCCAGTTAGAGGCCTTCCCTGGGTTTTTTTTTCTACTACTGCGATCAGGAGGGAATGTCTTTGCCCTTTGTTTAAAAGGTATACGGATATTTTATCATGTGACACCTTGCAGGAAATAGAAAGCTCAAACTAGATTAAACAAAAAGACTTCATTGGCACACTCAATGAGAAAGTCCACAGACAGAGCAAGCCTCAGGTTGGGTTTGATCCAGGGGCTCTACAATGTCACCAAGGACCCGGTTCCGTGCCACTTCTGCTTCACCCTAAGCCTGGGTCTCGGGGTGGTCACAGGATGTCTGCCTGGTGACCCCAGTGCGCCAGGCTTCCTCATCTGGGCTGGGAGAGAGGAGAGAGGCCTGTTCCTCGCCAGCCTCCCAGGCCAAGTCCAGCAGCTTGTCACACTGGCCTGGTCCGATCTGCCCACTGTGGCTGGGTGACCACCTGCGTGATTGGCCTGTGCCGGGGCTGAGATCTGTGAGGGGTTGGGAGGAAACGATCACTCAACCAATGCTCCCAAATTGTGGGAACCACGGGACGTCCACAGCCCCGGGAAGTCAGCACCTGGCCGTGCATTTGTTGAGTGATTGCTTCCCCTCAACTCCTTGCAAATCTCACCCCGCCCCACCTCGCTTGGCAGATCCCTGAAATCCGCGAGCACCGGGTCGGCCCCAGGCGTGGGCGCTGCGCCTAAGGCGGGCTCGGCCAAGGCGGGGCTCGGGGCCACCTCCCGCGCACAGTGCACCCGGCCGCTGCGCTCGCTCGCTCCGCCCTCCCCGCCCCCGAGACCTAGCCGGACCCCGGGCGCCCAATGCTCGAAACCCGCAGATTGGGGCGGGGGGGGGGGG
>NW_005873403.1:0-7488 GCF_000147115.1 Myotis lucifugus
ACATATTCTGTCGACCATGCTGCTTTCTTTCAGCTTCAGAATGTCAACAAAAACAAATCAAATTCATGATAGGCAATGACAGATCGAAACACACACGTGCAGTTGGCGCCAGTGAGAGCTTTATATGTATCATGCATGCGCAAGTCAACGTTTATTTTTAAATTGCCAGTGCGCGTCATATGTACTGGTCGGTCAGGCAGTAAGACAGACATAGGGTCGGTCACTCAGCCTCATAGTTTTAATGCTATTACTTTGAGCTTTTTACATGCTGTTCCCACCACCCAAAAATAAGCCTCTTCTTATCCCTCCCACTGGCTTAATCTCATTCAGTCTTCAGTTTTTAATTTTTCCTCCTAGGGAAAACCTTTCCTGACTTCCCTGGAGTACCTGTTATAGAATGTGCACCATCAGAGCAGTCTTCTGCATCCTCCCAGGTACTCGAAGAGCTGCCCCCCACCAAAAGCCCATATGATGAATATAGAGAATAAAAAGGCACGTGACCCCTCTGTTCTCCCATCCTTGTTCTCAGTCATGGGATTCTCTGGCTGTGGTGGCTGTAGCTAGGCAAAGACATGGGTGTTAATGATTCCTCTTGGATCATGATTTTTGTGTGTAAATCCTTGCAAGGCTTTTTCTTAGCAGGGAAGATAAAAGGTGTTAGATGTAGGCAGCAAAAAGTTTGTTGTAATGACAACAATCCCAGAAAATGACCCAATCTCACCCCGACCCTTGTCCATAAAAAGCAAAGCTGCTCCTCACTGGTCTGCCTCAAGGTTGTAATATTAGAAGCCAGAGCTCATCTTTCATTGGCTTTTGAGCCTGGCTCAGAGAAGCAGGGGTATAATTGTTAATGACTCAACAAGTTTATCTTATTTAGGGAGACAAGGTTCAATGATACTAGAAATCAAGACATTTTCAGAGCACACATACAAAATGTCATAGGAATAATAATAATTAAACATTTAATCTCATTCTCAGGATTTTGGCTACAAGTGTTACCTACTCTATTGTTCAAGAAAATTAACATTAATAGAACTTCCACATACTGATACCTGTTTTTCTATTGACTTTTATAATAAAACTGGTGGCCCAGTGCATGGATTCATGCACATTGAAAGGAAATTAATTAGAAGAAATATTTTAATATTGCTATTTGCCATTCTCTATAATAGAAGTTTCAGAAATGAAAGAAAATTAGTAAAATGTATATGAAAATAATATATAAATTGATTAATAAATAAATAATAACAACATGATATAACAATAACAAAAACATGATATAAAAACAACAAAAACGCCATGGACGGTTTGGCTCAGTGGATAGAGCATCGGCCTGCCGACTGAAGGGTCCCGGGTTCGATTCTGGTCAAGGGCATGTACCTTGGTTGCAGGTGCATCCCCAGTAGGGGGTGTGCAGGAGGCAGCTGATCGATGTTTCTCTCTCATCGATATTTCTAACTCTCTATCTCCCTTCCTCTCTGTAAAAATCATTAAAGTATATTTTTAAAAAAATGATATAAAAACATTGATAAAAACAATGACTGATAAATTGATTAAACTTATTCTAATATCTCCCTGTATACCACATCTTATATAATAAAGAGGTAATATGCAAATTGACCATCACAGCCTTGCACAAGATGACCACCCCCATGTGGTCATTAGATGGCCGCCACAAGATGGCCAGCAGGGGAGGGCAGTTGTGGGCAATCAGGCCTGCAGGGGAGGGCAGATGGGGTCAACCGGGCCTGCAGGGGAGGGCAGTTAGGGGTGACCAGGCCAGCAGGGCAGGGCAGTTAGGGGCAACTGGGCTTACAGGGGAGGGCAGTTGGGAGCAAGATCAGGGATCGGGCCTAAACCGGCAGTTGGACATCCCCCAAAGGGTCCCATATTGGAGAGGGTGCAGGCTGGGCTAAGGGACACCCCCCCCAAGTGCACGAATTTTGTGCACCGGGCCTCCGGTTAAGAAAAAAAAACACTTTCAGAGTGCTTGACTAATTTCCCTTGTGATGAAGTATTTACAACTTTACCTTTAATGTCACACGCTCTTCAAACTCGAGAGAAAGCAACATATAACTGACCATATCCGAATACAAGTGCAGGCAGGAATATTCCTACTCTGCCTAGAGTTTATCTTTGTGATTTAATAATAGTCATCACACATGCTGGCATCATGGGAAACTATCTTCGAATTAATTTAAAAGGGAGACCAGTGTCAGACAGGGACAAATCAATTCTTGGAATCAGAACAACCTCTCCTATTGCAGAGCCTGTTAATACTTCAACTTTGATTATGTTAGTTCGCAATCTTTTGATAATAAATTTAGTGCCATTACAAAGACCCCATTTACTATTAAGATTTTCGGTAGCTTGATGATTGCACCTACTTTCAATTTTATGACATGGCATTCCCAAAGGAGTAATACTATTAAGAAACTCAATGGGAAAATTTTCCTTTTTGGCATCATCCATTGAATCGATGGAATCATCACTCAAATAAGTGTGAAATCTCCATCAAGTATATCCAAAATTTCTTCATTTAATTTATAAATGTGCTCATTTTTAGAACAAAGAATCACACGTTTAGGTATATTTTTTTTCTTTTTTTTTTTTTAAATCTTTATTGTTCAGATTATTACATTTGTTCCTCTTTTTTCCCCCCATAACTCCCCTCCTTCCAGCTCCCACCCCACCCTCCACCCTCACTCCCCACCCACTGAGTTCATCCATAGGTGCATGATTTTTGTCCAGTCACTTCCCGCATCTCCCACACCCCTTTTCCCCCAAGAATAGTCAGTCCATTCCCTTTCTATGTCCCTGATTCATTATAATCACCAGTTCATTCTGTACATCAGGTTATTTATTCACTTGATTCTTAGATTCATTTGTTGATAGATGCATATTTGTTGTTCATAATTTGTATCTTTACCTTTTTCTTCTTCTTCCTCTTCTTAAAGGATACCTTTCAGCATTTCATATAATACTGGTTTGGCGGTGATGAACTCCTTTAGTTTTTCCTTATCTGTGAAGCTCTTTATCTGACCTTCAATTCTGAATGATAGCTTTGCTGGATAAAGTAATCTTGGTTGTAGGTTCTTGGTATTCAGCACTTTGAATATTTCTTGCCATTCCCTTCTGGCCTGCAAAGTTTCTGTTGAGAAATCAGCTGACAGTCGTATGGGTATTCCCTTTGTAGGTAATTGAGTCTCTTTCTCTTGCTGCTTTTAAGATTCTCTCTTTGTCTTTTGCTCTTGGCATTTTTAATGATGATGTGTCTTGGTGTGGTCCTCTTTGGATTCCTTTTGTTTGGGGTTCTCTTCGCTTCTTGGACCTGTAAGTCCATTTCTTTCACCAGGTGGGGGAAGTTTTCTACCATTATTTCTTCAAATAGGTTTTCAATATCTTGCTGTCTCTCATCTTCTGGCACCCCTATTATTCTGATATTAGTGCGCTTGAAGCTGTCCCAGAGGCTCCTTACACTATCTTCGTATTTTCGGATTCTTTTTTCATTTTGCTTTTCCGGTTGGGTGTTTTTTGCTTCTTCGTATTTCAAATCTTTGACTTGATTCTTGCGCTCCTCTGGTCTGCTATTGGGTATAATATTCTTTATTTCAGTCCGTGTATGCTTAATTTCTAGTTTCTTTATCGTAGCATCGAGGGTCTCATTAGTTTTCGTGAGGCTCTCCTCGAGTTTTTTGCAAACCCTCAAAATTGCGATTTTTAGCTGCATATCCTCCATTTCTGTCATGTTTTTTTGTCTCCGCATCTTATATGCTTTCTTGGTGCACCCCCTTGTGGTCTCTGTGCGCAGTCTTGTTCTAGCCAAGCCTTAATTGTTGTAGTTAACACTAGAGGGGTTTGACCACCAGGCCGACTGGCTGTAGGAATCAGCTGTGGAAAACGTCTGTCTTCTGGGGAGGCGCTATTCCAGCCTTTGCCTGAGGCGGTCGGCAAATGGCCGTGCGCAGGACTTGGGCAGGGCGGGCTCAACAGGGCGGGGGGAGGGAGCCGCTATGACTGCTCTCAGTCCGTCCCCAGGGGCTCTGCCTCTCTGTCCCCGTAACCGCTGCAAACCTCGGAGGGGCCGTAGCCAGACAGTCCCGCTTCTCCCGTTTGAGTCTGGGTCCCTAGAGACTCGCCCGGATCTGTAGCCCAGAGTCTGAGACTCGCTCCTGATTGAAAACGACAATCGCGCCCTCAGCCGCCAGCCCGCTTTGCGCGCGCACCCTCACCACCGCACCGCCGTACCTTTAAGTTTTCCACACTGCGCCTCCGCTGAGCGTCGGAATGCTGTTGTTTTTGCTTCTAGTTGAAGAGACTCTCCTCAGCCAGCCTTCCCGTGGTTCTGGTTGATGTCCGCTCCGACTTTTAGTTGTATTTTTGAAGTGGTTGTTCGAGGCAGCAAACTCCGGTGTTTACCTATGCCGCCATCTTCGATTCTCTCTCCGTTTAGGTATATTTTTAATATTATCTATAGATATACTATTTCCAAAGGTATCTTCAATAATAGATCTGTTATAAATCATTTCACAGGGGATTTTAATATCTATTCTGAGAGCTTTATATGTATCGCGCAGCACGAGTCAATGTTTATTCTTAAAATGCCAGTGCACGTCATATGTACAGCTGGTTGGACGGACTGACGGTCGGTCACTTAGCCTTTTATATATATAGATCACAAGTGTTTGTGGAAGTGATATAATGAAATCATAATAAAGAAGGCAATACAGTTATAATTACTTTGTTTAGACAGACTCTTAATGCAAAGTACTTGAGAGTTTTTTAATAGATTTTTTTAAATTTACACCAGAAATACACATCATTGAAGAAACACGAGAAGACGTAGCTAAACAAAAGGAGGAAAAAATTTTAAATCACTATTAATACTTTCTTGTTTACCTTCCTAGACTTTGTTCTACACACATAGACACACAAAAAACACACATGAATTTATTTAACAAACCCTAATAGTTTTTAATACTTGCTAGGCACTATTCTAATCCCTTTATAAATAATAACCCAGTTAGCCTTTTAAGCCATTTAATCCTCATAATGTCCCTAAAAGCTGGATATCATTAGTAATCCCATTTTATAGATACTGAAGCCAATATTTCATAGGATGAGCAGACTCAGATTTGAACCCAGCCAGAAATTGGCACAGCTAATATTTGAATTCAGAATCCGTAGCAATCTTGCTGGGATATGCTATGGTAATAAAATATCTGTGCCTTTTGAAGTTCTACACAGAAAGATGCATTTTTCTCACTCGTACTATATCTATCTACCTAAGTTAGCGCTGACTCTACATGCTCTTCACACCTGACCGAACAGCCCCTATCAGGAACATAGCTGGTCTCACGGCAAAGGAAAAACAGGCACAGTAAACTTCCAGCTAGTAGAGATTCTGCTCAGATGTGATGCACTTCACTTCCCTTGTTTTGTTGACAAATTACATGCCTGCCCCTCCCCCACCCCAAGTATAATGGTAGGATGTATAGCATTGGTGGAAAAGGAGATGCAGATAATTAGAAAAAAATAATAAAATATGCCACCAACAATGTAGTTAGAAATGGAAGAGAGAAAAAAAGGATGAAGAAGGCAGAAAGAAAAGGCCACTGCCTCTTCCAGTTTAGAAATAGAGACTCTGAATGCCAGTGCCCTCGTGGAGGGCATTTTATCAGATCAAAGCATTTCCTGTCATTGCTCTGTGGAATTTTCACACTTTCAGAAAAAATTTTCCAGAGAAACAAAGGATTTATTTTTGTTATTATAGAAGGCTGGAGAAACTTCCATTAAGTGGAGCTTCAAAACTGCAAATGTTGCCTCATATTGTTATTGGAGAATTTCATGGGCAGAATTTTTCCAATACTAGTGGGAGTGGGGTTTGGGGGGCACCACTAGGTAAGCAGTTGTAGTCCATCAGTCCATTGTGTGTGGGCTCCACATGCCCTACAGTGCTGAGCAAGAGAGCCCACACCCTGCAACCAGCGTCCCAGGGAGCAAAGAGAGGGAACTCTGTTTGTTCAGGAGCTCATGTATTTTAGGTTCCATGCTTTTATAGTTGCCATGCCTATTCTGGCCAGTGCCCTATTCCCAGGTTTGACTGGCAGGCAAACACTCTATGTCATTTAGACTTTCCTAGGCATGTATCTATTCTTCCTTTGTCTAGTCCCTTCCCCCAGAATCTGCAGGGAACAGACCTAGAGAGCATTAAAATGCAGCTTTCTGGCATGCTTTTTAATTCATTAATAACTGGGTTAGTGCCCAATTGGTTTGGCTCAGTGGATGGAGCATCGGCCTGCGGACTGAAAGGTCCCAGGTTCGATTCCGGCCAAGGGCATGTACCTTGGTTGCGGGCACATCCCCAGTAGGTGTGCAGGAGGCAGCTGATCGATGTTTCTCTCTCATCGATGTTTCTAACTCTCTATCCTTCTCCTTTCCTCTCTGTGAAAAATCAATAAAATATATATTTTTAAAAAATAACCAGGTTAGTTATAATGGTGTCAATATTATTAAAGTGCTTGACCTATAATGTCAAATATTCCTTTAGGAAAGTATGAGTTTACACTCAGGTATGTATAATTATTTATGTCCCCATACCCTTGACCAATACAGGTATTTCCAGATTTTTGTTTTAATCTTGACCAAGTTGATGGGCAAAAATTCTATTTTGTTTTGATATTTATTCTGAGCTTAGGCATATGATTACATACTTTTTATATATTTACTAGAAGCCTGATGCATGAAATTTGTGCAAGGGGTTTGGCCCTCAAAGCCACAGCAGCTTGCCTCGGCCCTCGCAGCCCCAGCTTCATCCGGAAGGTCGTCCGGAAGGATGTCTGGTCTAATTAGCATATTATGCTTTTATTATTATAGATTGGCTATTTATATTTATGTGTATTACCTATCAATTTATTCCTTTAATGAATACATCTTTTGAGCTCTTGCTTTGAGATTAAGTTATTGTGTTCACACTTCTTGCTCATTTTTATCTGGTAATTTCACCTTTTTTATAAAGATAAGTAAAAATTTATTTATGGGTTGAAGAGTTTTTTGTTAATTACATTACAATTTTTTTAAGTTGGCCTTTATGGAGAAAGGTATTATTTTTGTTTTGCTATTATAAACTTTAAAGTACACATTTTGTTATACATATTACTACTTTCTTTGTGATTTCTGCTTAGAAAGGTTTTTCCCACCTAATGGGTAAAAACTTTTTTCACCTATAGTTTGGTACTCTAATTCTTTAATACTTTTAGTTTTTACATTTAAATCTTTAACCCAGCACAATTTTTTCTTTCCTGGAAAGTGGTTTGAGGTAGAAATCTAAAACTTTCTTTTCACATAGTTATTTTCACTATACCATTATAAAAATTCAACTTTTGCCCATTGATTTGAAATTGATTGCGGCTGCCAGCCCCAGTTGCTCCCTCAGGGCTTCTCCACCTCTTCCTCCTTCTGAGGGGGATTGGGGGAGGAGGTGCTGGT
>NW_005873403.1:7624-10519 GCF_000147115.1 Myotis lucifugus
CCATGCACTGGGCCCCTAGTATCATTATAACAATTCAACTTTTCCCATTGATTTGAGATGTCTTTAGTACACTAGGTACACCTGAGACTTTCTTCATTTTTACTCTGTTCTGTTGAATTTTTGTACCAGAATCACATTCACTAAATTATTGCAGATTTAAAATAAATTTTGACATCTAACAGGTAAGTTTTATGTTTTGTAATAATGTAAATGGTTTGTGATTTGAGACAGAAAATATATAAACCTCTCCTGAAATTGTACCCTCTACTTCCTACAGACATGCATTTTTCAAGAGACCATAGTATTAATTAGATTCTCAAAAGGATCGATGGCCCCAAATAACATTAAGTATCACTGATCTAAAGGAAGTGAAAATATTATAGTAAACATCAATGTTCTGCACTAAAGAATTAGCCAAACACTAGCATCTTTTTTTCCAATATTTACCATAAAAGAGTATTTGCTATTGCAGGACTCCTTTTTCACAGCTCGATGAAGAAGCCAGGTTTTGTTCATTTGCTTTAAGGTCTAGTTTATCTGAACCAAATAACAACAGTATATAATCAAGTAAGAAAACAAAATTCAGCAGCAAACAGGAGAACATGTACTGAATGACGGATTTGCAGTCCTGACAATTTTCATAATGTGAGTCAGATTCAGTGCGTGTCACCTCCTGGAAGGAGGCTTGCTGCCCAACTAAAGGGGCCCCTCCCACTTCCCCTCTCCCCCAATTCACTTGTGTATGCTTCTTATGTGTTCCTCGGCAGAGTTTAAGCTCCAAGCAGGCTTTTATCCATCATTACACTTTCAGGCACATAGTAGGAATGCCAAAACATTATAGAATAATATATTTTAACACTTCCCGTGTGGGAAAAAATACAGATGAGGTTTTCCTTTCCCCTCTGTAGACATATATTCAGGTACCAAGCATGTGGGATTTTTGTACTGTTTTGGTTTATGTTGTTTTTATTTTGTTTAATGTTCTTAAAATACTAGTATATCTTGCAAATCCAATGCTGGAGAAGACTAAAAAGTGACAGGTACTGTCTCTGTCATCTGACTAGTTTTTATGAAGATGATAATGGCAAATGACTGTCCCTTTCCATGGAGGAAAGGGCAAATGCTTAAGCCGAAGTAAGAAAGAAAGGTACTTAACAAATGTTACTTCGATATTTACCATCGTAAACTTGTCCCAGGGTAGAGCCTGGCTCAAGCAAGGTGCTTAATAAATATCTGTTGAATAAGTGATACTGAATGACCATTAGAGAAATAAGACTGTAGTCCTGGCTGGTGTGGCTCAGATGGTTGGGCGCTGCTCCATGCACCGAAAGGTCACTGGTTCCATCCCTGGTCAGGGCACATGCCTGGGTTGTGGGTTCAGTCCCAGGTAGAGGGTGTGTGGGGGAGGCAACCAGTCAATGTTTCTCTCTCCCTCTCCCTCTCCCTCTCTCTCTAAAATCAATTTTTTAAAAAGGAGTAAGACTGTAGAAGGTGCAGTCACAGGGAGCTGCCATTTCTGCCACTCGAGCTGCTTCAGTGGGAACAGAGATGCTTGCTCTCCACGTGGCTGACAACTGGGCTCGGCCACAGATCATTCCTCACCATCTGCCTGCATTTCCGTCAGAAGGGGAGCGTGTGCGGAGCCTTGGAGTCCCACAGACTGTCTTTCCTGTGTGTTACTTTCTTCTTTGCATAAACCAGCTGGATCAACTGTCTGAGAATAATAATAGAAAACCCAGTATAATTTTGGGATGCAGCACACATTTCATTGAGAACAACAGTCATATCCCCTAACCAGCGGTTCTCAACCTGTGGGTCGCGACCATCGGAAAACACATATAGCATATCAGATATTTACATTACGATTCATAACAGTAGCAAAATTACAGTTATGAAGAAGCAACGAAAATAATTTTATGGTTGGGGGTCACCACAACATGAGGAACTGTATTAAGGGTCGCAGCATTAGGAAGGTTGAGAACCACTGCGTGTTATCAGTAAATTAGGAAAAAAAAAACACACACATAAAAAACATGGTTTATATACATATCCAAGTAGGAGGTGACTAAATACCTATAGTATAAAGGTGAATTTTATGCATAACGAAATTGACTTCACCACAAACTTTACGTGGTCATCTCAGTTGTATCTTTTCTTTAACCCCATCATTTACTATATTAGACCCTTCATAAATCACCCCATAATTTACTCTGAATTTAATGAGACTAAAAATACATAAGTACATTCCTGGCAAATGGCAACTGTTCTTCCCTTGTTATATTTTGAGTTTAGAATTGCCACAACCCAGAGTGATGACAAGGGTCCTCTTTGAATAGACTTTTAACCGACTACGTGGTTGGCGTGTTTGCTGCTGAATTAAGAGCAGATGGTTACTTTGGGACAGCATCTGCGTGTGTATTTGTGGAAGTAAAAGATGGTCGTGAGGAAAGAGATAACAATGCCTATAAATTAATGTAGCTCGATTCCCCCCTCAGTCTCACCATAACAGAGCATCTTCACATTATTTCTAGAATTTGTCAATGTAAGAAATATTTAAACCTGCAAAGAATTTTTGTGAGTTTATTTGAGACAAACTGACGACGAATGCTGGGAAGGAAAATCTCAACAGATATAGAAAAACTCCAGAGATTGGCAGTGTGCTCCTTATTTATACATTACAATCAAAGGAGAAGACATAAGGGAGTTACATGAAATCCATTGGTAATAGACTAGGGAGGCAGGGGAAAGGGAAGCTGGATAGGCTAAAAAGTAAAACAAACAAACACATACTTCTTCTACATTTATGGGTATAGGATAGTTAGCAGTTAATAACACAATGACAATAGCAATCAGGGGTTTTGTGGTCTCTGCTCTCCTGCAGTGAGGATTTTGCCC
>NW_005873403.1:10619-24791 GCF_000147115.1 Myotis lucifugus
TCTAAAGGTATGTTATCACCAGATACAACAGAGACAATAGAGACGCCTCAGTTAAGGTAAAAATTGACTTTTGTCTGGGAAGAAACTGGCCTAGACATGACTACGGGCCATGACTCGCTTTTACTTAGAAACAGACCATTCTATGCGGTTACATTCGGTCTCTGAGTTTGTCAGGCCGCCACATAGGCCTCCCCTGAACTTGTCAGGTTCAGTATGTGGCCCCTTTTTTTGTGCACAAATTACACAACTAGAAATAGTTTCTGTGGCCAAATTATGAATTTCAACACCTTTATTAAATCTGACTTTGACAGATTAAAGTCAATATGATTTTATAAGACATCCAGAGTAAGAGATTTTACCTTCTTTCTCAGTAAATCTTCAGTGTATTTTTCGTAGTGCGTCTCAAAGAAATTCTCTTTTAACCACATTCTTTATGCTACATTTAAAAGGCATCTCAGGTGCTAATGTCAGGGGAAGAGAGCAACAGCTATGAATTGACTTTCCTTGTTTTCAATTTAAATATACTGCAAAAGTATTCCTTTTAGCCAGTGTTTTCTTTATTATTGCTTGTTTAGCATTGTTAGAATTATCATCAGACTGGAGACATCTAATTTTAGCCTTTGAGTCTTATTTCCTAAATCTTTCTAATTTCTAAGGCTCCCTTCCAAACCCAGCCCAGTTTCCACCTCCTCCTGGGCTGTGCCTCATGGATATATTACAGCAGCAAGGGATCCGGACAGAACAATTAAAGCCAATTACTCTCTTAATTACCTAAAGCTTTCTAAGGTCCCATGTCTGGCAGAGAGAACACTGCCTTGTTCTCCTCCCTCAAAATAGTCTGGGCTGCTCCTGCCCTTTGCTCTTCCATCTAAAATGTAAGATCTGCTCGTCGTGTTCCATGGAAAAGCCCTCATTGGAGCCGCATTGACGTTAGAGGTCAATTTTGGAAGCAGTTAGGGGAGAAGGAACATGTTAACTGTGTCCCAGTCCTTTCATTCCTGAACACAGTGCGTGTGAAACAGGTAGTTCCCTGCAACTCCAACTTTATCGTGTATAGGTACCTTTGCTGACTTTAGCAAATGCTTCTTCTATACCCACTGAAATGATCATCTAGTTTTTCTCTTTTTATATTTTGAGAGGCTAATTCCATTAACATTTTCTAATGTTAAAATGTCCTTATATTGCCTAGGAAAACCTTAAATTGCTCAATATAAGTTTTTCTTACATACTAATGTTTTATTTTTAATTTTATCATCTTTGTTCATAATTGTTAAGTCACGTTGATACCATTGTAATAATCTGGTTGTTATTTAACAGGAAAGGAGAAAAGGGAGGACTAGCTAGTATAGGCATGCCATTTATGCAGCTTTGCTAATTATACACTCTCCAACTCTGTTCCCTGCTGACTGATGGGGAAAAGGACTGGACAAAGGCAGTTTGGACGCATGCCCAGTAAGGTCTGAGTGACATGGGAAGGTGCCTACCTGTCGGTCACACCTGGGAGCAAGTCAGTGGCCACTGCAAGGGTGCAAAACCTGAACATGTAAACTTCTGAACAAAGGAAGTACCCTCTCTCTCACACACAGGGCTCTTGGCTCTTGCCTCTCCTGCTTGCCTGTGCCCTGTGACTCCTGCTGCAGGGGGCACGCTCCCTGCACTCGCCCATGTGGCTCATGGCCGGGGGGACCCACACAGTGGACTGATAGCCTGAATTTGGACTGAGGCTGAGCTGGACTCGGCACAATGTAACGGAAGCTCTGGACACTGGCTCTTCTTTTGGCTCTGCCGGAACCCCAGCTGCCCCTTTCAGGACTGGGTTAAGGGAAGTGGGACATTGGAAATAGGAAAGTAACTCCATGCAAATAAAGCCTTTTACAATATCTCATTCCCCGCTGGAGGCTTCTGAAAGTGCTCCTTTCAGCAGTAGCCCAGGAACCTCCACCACACTCCCAAGAGCAAGAAAGGAATTTGATTCTCCTGTAACAATGTGATTGTCACTTTCTGATCTTACCCTGAGATGGTTTAGGTATCAAGATGGGCTATTCTAGCACCATTAACGGATGATGTAGCCAGTGGACATGGGGTTCTTCCATGGAGTCACAAGAAAAGCATTTCTGGGGACCCACACATGAGAGGATGAGGTATAGTGGTAAGATTTGTTGGAGTAGAAATAAATAACTGCACCTAGGTGCCCAGTATTTCATGCATGACTGCATGACTCAGTTCTGTCCTGCTGGGATAGAAGTGCAGTCTTGTCTTCACCAAGCCCAGAAGGAGGGCCATTGGCCCGGCATCGAGGGTGGAGTTCAGTTCAGGCCCCGCCAAGACTTGGTCTAGCTCAGTCTCTGTCCCCATTGGCTAGCTTGGTCGCTGTTCTCGGCTGCACTCTGGCCTGCTGCATTGCCATACACAGGCCGGCACTTGGGCCCCCAAAGGTGCCACAGAGAACACGGGGGAATAGGAGAAGGATGGGCGGATGTGTGCTACCGAGGGGGGCCTCTGTTAAACTTTGATATTACCGTGGGCTTTCAAACTAACCATTCTCTTTTCTAATCCTCCGTGGGTTTGTGCTGGGCCCTCCCCCAATCAATCCATTTCTTTCAGGGTTCTTTGCTCCTTATCCAATGAGATCCTTTTCCCAGGTTAGGTACCTCCCTTTATGGTTGCCATTTTGGCTCCTACTGCCCATGCCTCAGCAGAAGAATTTCCCCTACTGTTTTATCTCTCCCTTCATAATCCTATAATCCTGGCTAATGGAGACCAATTCTTCTTGCTCACTTAGGGGGTTAGGCCCCTTGGTGGAGGATGCAGCTGCCCACCTGGGGAGCCTGGGGAAGGCTTCATATCCGATTCCATTTGCTCCCTTTCTTTATAACTATCTATCTATGTTAACAATATGAAAACTATTTTTTCTATTCTCTCTAGAACTTTTTTTTTTATAAGATAGGGACTTTCTCAAATGCTTGGTTCACTGGCCTGTAAAACCATGCAGTGCATTTGGGGACAGGATAATAGGAGTTCAATTTTAAACTGCTTATTCAATTTCTTTGATGATTATTGGTAGATTCAGAATTTCCATTTCTTCTTGAATTGGTTTTGTAAGGTGTATTTTTCTAAGGCATTGTCTGGGTTTGACTTCTTTATTTCTTTAAGCTGGTGATGAAAACTTTTTTAAAAATCTAGGCTCCCAGCTGACTTTGAAAACACCTTGTATTATTTTTTTGACCTCTAGCAATTTGTATTCTCACCTAAAAATCTGCTGTCTGGACCATGTTTTCTGAATTTATTGCCTCATATAATGGAATCACCTAACCTCCCCAGAGCCGAGATAAATTAGAACTATCTCTTCTTCTTGATCCTAATAGATCAGGTTAGTCTGACAGTGTGTGTTCTTCATGGAAACTTGCTGGCAGCTATCAGCAAGGTGCGTGAGAGTTGTTTTCTTTCCAATGGTTTCTAAATGTACAGACATTTACTATATAGAATTTATACTCACATTGCTATCGTTTTTGGAATTTTTACTGTGAATACCATCCAGTGTGCTCCCCAACAACAAATTTTGAAACACAGTCATAGAAAATAAACCATAGATGGAACCTTGAACAGGTTCTTTAAGGAAGCATATTGTTCTGAGGAAGACGTAGTAGAATGTAGGTACAGAGAAATGCATACTGCACCCTCAGCATTTTCCTCTCTCCCTGGTCATAAACTAAAATGCACTATAATCTTATGTCACTGGTAGGAAGCACTAATTGATGGCTCTGACGATGTTCTAAAGCAACTGAAATAAGACATCAGATGCAAATTAAAAGATTATTATCAAACTAGAGGCCCGATGCACAAAATTCATGCAAGGAGCTCAGCCCCCACATCCCCTTGCAGCCTCGGCCGGCCCTTGCAGCCCCTCAACAGCCTTGGCCAGCCCTCACGCCCCAGCTGCCTTGGCTGGCCCTCAGAGCCCCGGCTTTGTCTGGAAGGATGTCCGGATGGTCATTCTGCTGTTCAGTTTAATTAGCATATTATCTCTTTATTATATAGGATGTGAAGGGAGAAGATCATCTTCATGGTTTCTCATCTTAGGTATTCCAGGAAAGGAGACCTAGCAGCTGCTACTCCTTTACAGCGTGTTTGTATGGCCTTCATACTGTATGTGTATGTGTGTGTGTGTGTGCGTGTGCGTGTGTGTGCTTGCACGTTTGTGTGTTCAAGAGTTCCCCAGTTCCTAACTACTGCTATCCACTTAGTTCTTTTGAAAGAATTAATTAATGGATTACTAAACTATAGTTCAAGGGCCAAAGCCAGCCTACAGCTGTTTTTGCAAATAAAGTTTTATTGGAACGCAGTCATGCTCATTTTTTAAAATGTATTTTCTATGGCTGTTTTTTTTTTTTTGCACTACAAATGCAGGATTGGGTGGTTTTGATAGAGACTGACCCACAGAATGAAAATATGTGCTGTCTTGCTTTTTATAATAAAAGCTTGTCAATCTTTGAATTAAATTAGCATGTGTTAAGAATAGCTTAATCTAAGGCAAGTAATCTTAAACTGGGGTTTGCAAATAGGTTATATGGGTCCTTCATTCCAAGAAACAAATTGCATTATTTATTTTGTGTGTGGATTTTACTGGTAGGAGGGTCCCATGGCTCTCACTAGATTCTCCAAAGGGTCTTGTGACACCAAACTGTGTTAAGAACTAATGTTTTAGGTGAATATTGTTTATTTTCTCTTTTGTAAAAATAGATTTTTATTGATTTCAGAGAGAGGGGGAGAGGAAGAGATAGAAACATCAATGATGAGAGAGAATCATTGGTTGGCTGCCTTCTGCACATCTAAACCTGGGCATGTGCCCTGACCTGGAATCAAACTGTGACCTCCTGGTTCAAAGGTCGATGTTCAACCACTGAGCAACACCAGCTGGGCTATTTATTTGCTCTTTAAAAACCTTGTGGAATGAGAGACATATGAAAACATGCTCAAAGTCACTAATCATCTGAGAAATGCAAATCAAAACAACAATGAGGTACCATCTTACACCTGTCAGACTGGCTATCATCAACAAATCAACAAAGGACAAGTGCTGGAGAGGATGTGGAGAAAAAGGAACACTTGTGCACTGCTGGTGGGAATGCAGACTGGTACAGCCACTATGGAAGACAGTATGGAGTTTCCTCAAAAAACTAAAAATGGAAATCCCATTTGACCCTGTGATCCCACTTCTAGGAATATATCCCAAGAAACCAGAAACACCAATCAGAAAGGATATATGCACCCATATGTTCATAGCAGCACAATTCACCATAGCTAAGATCTGGAAACAGCCTAAGTGCCCATCAGTAGATGAATGGATTAGAAAACTGTGGTACATCTACATGATGGAATACTATGCTGCTGTAAAAAAGAACTCTTACCATTTGCAACGGCATGGATGGAGCTGGAGAGCATTATGCTAAGTGAAATAAGCCAGTCAATGAAGGAAAAATACCACATGATCTCACTCATTCATGGATAATAGAGACCATTATAAACTTTTGAACAATAATAGATACAGAGGCAGAGCTGCCTCACACAGATTGTCAAACTGCAGCGGGAAGGCCGGGGAGGGTTGGAGGCAGGAGGGAGGGGGGTAAGAGATCAACTGAAGGACTTGTATGCCTGCATATGAGCATAACCAATGGACATAAGACACTGGGGGGTAGGGGAAGCCAGGGGATTGTCAAGGGCGGGGAAAAAAGACACATATGTAATACCCTTTGTAATACTTTAAGCAATAAAAAAAAATTGTCAAGCAAAAAAAATAAATAAATAAAAATAAAAATAAAAACCTTGTGGAATGGATTAGAAGGAAAAGCAATTTACAAAACTGACCTAACACCATGACCTAACATGCCACACCTGTTAGAATGGTTATTATTTTTTTTAAAAAAGGATGTGTTGGAGGAGATGTGGAAAAATCAAAACCTTTGTACATTATTGATGGGAATGTAAAATGATCTAGCCCCTATGCCAGTGATGGCGAACCTTTTGAGCTCGGCGTGTCAGCATTTTGAAAAACCCTAACTTAACTCTGGTGCCGTGTCACATATAGAAATTTTTTGATATTTGCAACCATAGTAAAACAAAGATTTATATTTTTGATATTTATTTTATATATTTAAATGCCATTTAACAAAGAAAAATCAACCAAAAAAATGAGTTCACGTGTCACTTCTGACACATGTGTCATAGGTTCGCCATCACTGCCCTATGGGAAAGGGTACAGTGGTTCCTCAAAAAATTAAAATAGAAATACCATAGGTTCCAGCAATCCCACTCTAGGTATATACCTGAAGGAAACAAAATCAGTATCTGGAAGAGCTATATGCACTCCCATATTCACTGCATCATTATTCACAAGAGTCAAGATATAGAAACACCTAAATGTCCATCAATGGGTGAGTGAATATAGGAAATGGAGCGTGTATATATGCAATGGCATATAATTCAGCCTTAAAAAAGAAAGAAAAGTTGTGATTTGTGACAACATGGATGAACCTGAAGACACTGTGCTAAGTGGAAAGAGGCCAGTCCCAGAAGGAAAAATACTAAGATTCCACTTATATGAGGAACCTAAAATAGTCAAACTCACAGAAACAGACAGCAGAATGGTGTTGTCGGAGGAAGGAGGGGAGGAGGAGTTACTGTTCACAGGTGTAAAGTTCCAGGCATACAGGATAATAAGTTCTGGAGATCCGCTGTGGAATATTGTGCCTATAGTTAACAATATTGTACGTGCACTTAAACTTTTGTTATAAGGGCAGATTTTAGTTACATGTTCTTATCATAAATTAAAAGGAAGACAAATAAACAAACAAAAAATTGATCCAAAGGTTTTTTTAAAAAAGGATGGTAAAGTTGGTAAATACTGTTGCTAAGGGAATTTTTTTGAGTGTGAAAAAAGTTGTATAACTCTCCAGAGTTAACTCTAAGTCATTAATTTCTATTGACTGTGTGTCACATACTGTTCGTCATGTCTTATGTTTACAATACTGCCTAATTAGGGTATTAATCCCTAATTTTATAGATGCATGACAAAAGGCTCATTGAGGAGTCATCATTTGTTCTAAACAATAGCTAATAATAATAAGATCTGAAATGGAGTGTGATTTTTAAGACTGTGTATCACACATCCTCCTACCAGAGTCATATATTATCAGAAGTTGACTATACATGTAATAAGAAATTTAAGGTCAGTTTTAAATTGAGAAAAATCTTCTATTGCAGCTCCACTGGAACCCCAAAGCTCAAGGTCCGTTCACACTAGGCATTCTCTGCAGCTCTTCCCTCTGAGCTCATCACTTCCACAGAGTGGAGGACGGGGCTCCTCTCTTCTCAGAATCCACCCCTTCCACAGCCAGGGGAACTCTCACCTGTGGCCTTCCTCACAGCCCCCCTTCTCTCTCCTTCCTGTCCTTGATACAGAGCCTTGCCTTAGCAATGACTTCAGACCTTCAAAACACATAGTTGTTTTCAAGTTGCTTCTATGTTAGACCACAAATAGAATCTTCTGCCAAAAAATAAATAAATACATAAATACATAAATAATACATAAATAAAAGCTCGGGTGGGAGTGAGGACATTATGTGGAGGTGGATAAAGAGAACCAAACCGCAGATGAGTTTCTAAATATATTATCCTGTGACGGTTTTATTGGCCATGAGTAACCATTCAGATCCTTGTGGCAGAGAGTGATGATGGAAGCCTTGTTTCAACAAATGAGAAACCGCTGTGTCTTTGCTGCAAACTTAGAGTAAATACTTGGCCCTCTCACAACAGAATAAGCATAGCCTACCTCACACGGGGCAGCATCTGGTACTTCCAGAGATCTTGCTATTTGTGGCTGGAATAAGTGGGTGGAAGCAAATTAAGACAAGTAAAACAGATTAGATAATAAATAGTCTTACCTGGACCTGGGACTTTATTAGGCATCAGGGTGTAAAGGCAAAGGAGGCACCTAACAGGGCATATTTTGCACTCAGATTAAATCAACAATCTCTTCTTAATCTTCAGACTACCCAAACTTAATGCTGAAGTTATTACGAAAAGTTTACTTAGATTGCTTGAAAATAATTGCAAATGGCTAACATTTACCTTAAATTGTAACTTGCAAATGCAGTGGAATTGAATGAGATTTCCTGCTATCCATCCCTTACTTACACCTTTGCTGACTTTCACACATAAGAAAAATACATAAAAATTAGAAAATTTAGTTTCCCCACAATAAAATTACTTGTTTTTTAAGCACCCTTTGAAAACTAGACACTAGTGTATTTCTTTGTGATTTCAATGTTCCAGTGTTCTCTTTTTCAAGTGTTTTCTTGGGAAAGGCATTCTGCTTTCTGGATGTACAAATCATTTATACGATGCTCAATCTATCATTCTGGATCAAATTGCCTTTGGTCCTGCATTTGAAAAATATAAGGTCCTGGAACAACACTTGTGCCTCTTGCAGTGGGTGACATCCCTTCTGGGCAACCTTCTGTGAAATCGCATGGATGGCAGCCAACCTAACATTGGTGGCCCTCCTTTAGGCAATGACATTGAGCTGCTGTCGCCTCCATCTTGCAGCATCTTATTCATCCAGGTTTTCAGCAGCATTAACAATAGTTATTCTTTTTCTTGCTGAATTTATAAAAAGGACTATGGCGTTTTCAATAATCCAAGTATTCAAGAAGACAGCTTTTGTGTGATGGTTGATTCAGGCCCACACCCACGTTAAAGATAGAGGTCCTGTAACTAAACAGCCAACTTCCGTAATAAGAGGGAATGCACAAATAAGCTGAATCATCTTTTAATCCTATTATTTTAATCACCAAAGTAAAACTCTGGATTATCCCTGCTAAAGTAGGGGAGCAATTACAGCTAATCCCAAATATTGTTTTTGTATTAGATTTGGCTCCTTGCTTACCATTTACTATTCATAACATAATAACTGTTTAGAGGAGGAGGCAACATAAAAACAAATAATTCTTGCCCAGCCGTTGTGGCTCAGTGGTTGAGCATCAACCTATGAACCAGAGGGTCACGGTTCGATTCCTGGTCAGGGCACATGCCTGGGTTTGGGGCTTGATCCCCAGTGTGGGGCATTCAGGAGGCAGCCGATCAATGATTCTCTCTCATCATTGAGTTTCTATCTCTCTCCCTCTCCCTTCCTCTCTGAAATCGATAAAAATATATTTTTTAAAACCTCACATAATTCTTGCAGCTAGAATTTAGTAAAAACACAGAAAATGAAAACTTTTTTTGCAATAAAAAAAACAGAGTTTAAATTTGAAAATAGTCATGGATCCACAAAGTAGTCTGTGTATAAAGAGTGGAGCATAATTTTAAACTCCCACTACACACGATCTTTTGAGAGAGTCTGGTTTAGAGTCTGAGGTTCTCCTTAAACTGTCCCTGCGTCCCTGATACACTTTCTTGCCCTGGCCCCAGGACACTTGGCAGTGGGGCAGCATGCTCAGGTAATCGAAGTAGAAAGAAAGGGAAAGGGAGGAAAGAGTAGTACTTAACTCCCTGTGGCCTGCGGAAGGATCCCTGGTAATCTGTGCCTTCACAACCACAGCAGCCCTTCCTTCATGGTTTTATTCTGGCCTACAGCATCCTCTTCTTGTCCTTTCCACCCGTGACTGATTACCTGCTTCCCACTCAGGCTAGTCTCTTAGCTTCTCACATTACTTCTTCACTCCTTGCACCTAGCCTACACCTGCTTGTGGTTCCTGCAGTAAATAAAGTCTCTTCATTGGAACCACCTGAAGGAGCCCTGATGGACACAGGGAGACTACAAATGAATAGACCTGGGATGCTTTGAATGGCATCTTTTTATTTTCCACTGGCCCAATTGAAATGTAGGTGTTGCCTCAGGGGGGAGAGGGGGAGACTCTTGTGATAAAGAGTCTGACTAACTTACACATCAAACAATTAAGGGTTGGCCATTCATAGTCCCTTCCTTGTTAACATCTACCCTTTGGTCTCCCAGAGGTACACTTCCAGCAGTGAGGTCAAATTGTCTTTGTGGTTATAATTTGGTGGCATCGAAACTGAAACGGGAATTCTTTCATTTATTTCATTTTGGTGACTTCTCAGGCTGGTATTACTTAGAGCAGGGGTCCTCAAACTTTTTAAACAGGGGGCCAGTTCAGTGTCCCTCAGACCGTTGGAGGGCCGGACTATAGTTTAAAAAAAAACTATGAACAAATTCCTATGCACACTGCACATATCTTATTTTGAAGTAAAAAAACAAAACGGGAACAAATACAATATTTGTATTTGCATGTGGCCCACGGGCCATAGCTTGAGGAGCCCTGACTTAGAGGAAAAGAACCCTAGCAAGCATAAAATGTCTGTTCGTAAATTTCAGCTAGTTTCAAGGTGTTGAACATTGAAGTAGGTGAGGCTTTAAAATTCCTAAGGAGAAATCACAGTGAATAGCAGAATTCAAAACAAATAACTCCTTTATTTGCATAAAGCAATCTGAACTTTAACTCTCAGCCTTTCAAATTCAATATAATTTTCTTTTAACTTGTGCAGATGTCCATAGTTAATGTATCAACCAACAATGTCAAGTTGTTGAAAACTCACCCAATACCAGCATATTCTAACTACATCTGTTAAGTGTGTGCTTTCTTCTTGTTAACATTTATGTTTCAATCTAAGATATGCATATGTCTTTTACATATACAGAATGTTTATATATATACATGTGCACATATATACAGGGTGGGGCAGAAGTAGGTTTACAGTTGGGAAACTGTCTATTCTTGTATTATTATTTATTAATTATTGTATTATTTTCCATACAAACAAGTGTAAGCCTACTTTTACCCTGTCATGTATATATTCTAGAGAAGCTAAAATATTTAAATATTTTTCAGTAAAAAATGGATGCATTCCTAGAGTGTAAAGCTGACTTCATCCCAAATAAATTAAAACAGTCCCTCAGAAATGTCTCTTGTTTGCATTTGGGCTAAAACATTGTTTCTCTGAACTGTCTAGTTATCAAAATTGCCTGGAGAGTAATGTTTTAAAAACACATCACTGGGTACACGCTTGGTCTTCTGCAGCGACTGGGCAGGGTAGGACTATGTCTGCTTTGGTCCATCTTGTATTCAGACTTCAACGCAAAGTGCTCAGTAACCATTAGTTGAGTGAATGAATCAGCGTATCTGAAGACAGGGTTCAGGAAACTATTTTTAGAAGTCTTTTCAGGTCATTCTGGTAACAAATCCCATCTGAAAACACTGATCTTTAACTTAGACTTTTAAATCTAGACACCTTAGCCATCATCTAATTCAACCCACTTGTGTTAAAAATGGAAGAATGTGAAGTCTGAGAGAAATAACTTGTTTAGTTAAAAACAACTAATGTTTTTACCGTTAGCAACATACTTTAGGGCAAATGCTGAGAAACAATAGAAAGGGGGACTAAAGGATAGAGTTTTTACCTTCAAGACAAGCCATTTTACAAGTTGGCCTTAAGGACTATGAGAGGTCAGCTCGTGGAGGCTGCAAGGCAATCTGAGGTCGAACTCACCTGCACACTCTCCTACTTAGACCCTTGTGAGGTTCCTGTTTCAGGGATAATTAAGGAGACTCCTCTCCTCTGCTTCCTCTCCCTCCCACAGGCTCTCATCCAATTATGTCAAATACTTGAAGAAAAATGCTTTCTTTTACTTGAAAGATCTGTATTGGCCTTCTCTTCCCTGAGAATTTCTGAAACAACTCTTATCTTCTCTGTGCAGCATAAATTAGGCAAATAGTAGTGAGGTTATTTTTTCTTCCCAAAAGTCTGTCAATAATATAAATTTCTCTTGCTAACATGATATTTTGTGCAAATACACCAAAAATGTGAATACCTAACCTTCTTCATTCTGCCTGCATATTAACATGATTAGAAAATATTTGTGGCCAGATAGTCATCAGAAAGTAAACATTTAGTCACCTAGCTGTTATTCACAAAACTAGTTCACTATGTTTAAATGGAATTTACTGCTGACCATGGTAATTCTTATCTCTCTTTAAAGGAGTCTTGTGGCCAATGATCCTCAAGAATATTCAATAGCCCAATATAAAACTACTGGCAGAATTTCTTAAAGTATGGGTAAAGTATCTGCTAGAAAAGAATCCTCATTTGTGGAGAGCGGCTACAGTGTTCGGACAGGTTCAAGCCTCAGACTGACTTGTGGCAAAGTCACATACAAGTCCCAGCTTGAAGGGCAAGTCCCCCCCACTCCCCCAGCACAATTATAGCCAAAAGGCTATGGTTGTAAGCTTGACCTTATAGTCCGACCCTGCAGTCCTAGGTAGCTAAGGGATGTGGGCTGCAGGGGGTGCAGCAAGTGCTGCCTAAACAAGGCTTGATAGAGTTCAGAGAATGGCAACAACAGGAAAGAAGCAGATTTGAAATTCACAAGAACATTGTAAACATCCTGCCCTTGTTTTGCTTTGTGTGATCTGACTATAAATAAAGCTTCGGCTTACAGGCTGTGTCACTATTTCCTCATCCAGGCACAGTGATCCACCTGGTCCCAACTGTATCCTCTTGTTTGTCTTCTTTAATCCTTCACCACCCCTCCTCAAGCTCACCCCTGGCCATGCTGGACATGGTTCACTCATTCTTTTTAAAAGAATGGTGTATATTGTCTCACAGACTATAAGTAATAATGACAACAAAATAATAATAGTAATTAGTATCAATAAAGAACTTTTTTTTTTCAATAAAGAACTTATGTGGTAGTTATTTGCTAAGCATTATGCATATAATACTTCATTTATCTATAAAATATGCTTAGCCAAATATCGTGTGTGAATATTTGTGTGTATTTTCATATATACATAAATATGAGCATTTATATGGCATATCAATGTATATGATACATTAGATAGTATTTATTTACTTAAAAAATACAGAAAATTTCTGGGCACGAATTAAGACCTAGTTACTCCTTTTTATTGTAGCCATCACTGGTGGTTGCCTACCCAAAAGCCACCCACCTTGGTTCTTGCCAACAGAACCCTGGTTTTGTTCAGGCAGCCACATGCCTTGTCCCAGGGGATGAGTTATGATCTACCTAAACCAGTCATGGAAGTTTCATTCTCTTTTGCCCATGGTGAGGCTAGGGATAGGATTCAGTTCTTGCCTGGGGAATGAGAAATCAGGGAAGTTTGCTTAGGACTCTGGGAGGCTTTCCCTTCTCAGAAAATAAAGACGTGCATGAGGAGAAAGCTCTTTTGCTTCTACACCTTTCCTTCCTGCTTAGGAACCTTTTATTTGAAAAAAATGTACTGCCTAGAGCAGCCGTGGGCAAACTACGGCCCGCGGGCTGGATCCGGCCCGTTTGAAATGAATAAAACTAAAAAAAAAAAAGACCGTACCCTTTTATGTAATGGTGTTTACTTTGAATTTATATTAGTTCACACAAACACTCCATCCATGCTTTTGTTCCGGCCCTCCGGTCCAGTTTTAGAACCCATTGTGGCCCTCGAGTCAAAAAGTTTGCCCACCCCTGGCCTAGAGCTATGTTAGCCACCTTGTGGATATAAGGTGTGATATTGCTGGCATACTGTGAATAGAGGGTGATTTCTTTGTTATGTCACAAACTATAGAACCAACTCAGACACCACCCACCTTTGAACTTCATTTAAATTAACAATTGTCACTATTAGTGGGGGTTCTTGGTAACTTGTAGGCAAAGCATTCCTGACTGATATAGTTACGTCAGGGGAGTGGACTGAGGACACAGGAAGGGAGAAGAATGTCTTATCTTTCATTGTGTATCTTTCTGAACTGCTTTGATTTGTTTTTATCAAGTATGGCCAATACTTTCAAAATTATAAAGTAACTAATTTGATTTTAAGTTGCATTTCTGAATAACTGGTATGTTCACTTGGGGAAAGCTAAGAGCCATCATGTTTCCAATAGCACTCCAACTCATTGGCCCACAATCTATACCCAGGTGCTCTTTCCATCTATATATATTAATCCTAATATATAAAAAGCCAGGGGCCATCACGACTGAAACAACTGGACAGATGACTGAACAGCAGGCAGCATGGGGCAACAAGGCCGGCAGGGGAGTTAGTAAGGGATGACCAAACAACTGAACTGCAGGCTGTGTGGGACAACCAGGCTGGCAGGGGG